>NC_056734.1:5155368-5292868 GCF_019279795.1 Protopterus annectens | reverse complement strand
TATTTGGGATTGCATGGTCCATGCATTCTTGAAGGTGCCCGTAGAAGGCATTTATAAAGGATTCAGCAGTGTGGGTTGTGGTTTCCACTGGCCCAGGGGCCTTGAAGGATACCACTTCAGTCTTAAGAAGTGTGAAGTTGGCTTTTGAGAAGTTCTTCACTGTGGTCTTTTGTGCAGGGGGTGGGGGTGGGATGTGGATTTCCAGTGAGATTAATTTATGGTCTGATCTCATCAATGAGGGGTATACTTCCAGTGTGGAGCATTTTGTCCCCATGTTTGTGATGATCAGGTCTAGTATATTATCTCCTCTTGTGATAATGGTGACTAGTTGTTCCATCGCATTTGAGTTTATGAATTCTAGGAACCTTTGGGCTAGGGTGTTGGAGCTTGAGTAATGTTCCAAGTCTATGTTTGGGTAGTTGAAGTCTCCCAATATGATGGTATTTGGAGAAACATTCATACTCTCCAGTGTCTTCAGGAAGGCTGTGTGGGGTTCCTGAGTTTGAGAGGATGGTCTGTAGCATGCTACAAACTGTAGAGCAGTTTTGCCTATGGCTAGTTGCACCTTGATGGTCTCCGATGCTTCATACATTGCCACTAACCTAGAGGTTGAATGAATGTGGATACTCCCCCTCCTTTTGTGGTTCGGTCCAAGTTTTGGGGCCAGAAAGCATGATATGAGGTAAAACCTGGTAGTGCTGGGGTGCTCTCAGGAGTCTTGAACCAGGTTTCAGTCACTGCACAGACATTGATGTTCTCCATACTGAGGAGGGCTTCGAGAGTGTGCCTCTTGAGGTTTGGACTTCTGGCATTGAGCAGCATTACCCTTAGTTTTTTTCCACTTGTGTTTTCTAGGGAGGTAGGTTTGTCATTTGAGCCTTGCCTAAAAAAGGCAGTATGGGGGTGGCAAGAGCCTTGGCCAATATCCGGAAGCCCAGGGGTGACAGGTGCAAGCCATCACTTGCGAAGCAGCGTAGCTTGTCAAGCATGTCATCCCAAGCAGACAGACGTTGGATCCCCTTAGAATGACACCAGTAATTAAGCCAATTGTTAAAACTGATCATTTTGTCTTTGTACTGTGGCATCATTCTTGGTGAGGGTAAGATGCTGCTCAGGGTCAGGGTCATACCGGCCTGGGCTACATAATCAGAGAGCTCCTCTATGTCTCTTTTCATGTAGTCCAGGGAGGTACGTCTCAGGTCGTTCACACCGGCATGGACAATGACTGAGTCATATTTGTACTTGCTGTGGAGTGACCTGAGTGCTTGTGTTATGTGGCGGATTCTAGTGCCCGACAGGCAGCTTACTGTAACCTTTTCCTTGTTCAGTCTGGTGAGCGGGAAGTCAGTGTGTCTGACTATGGAGTCACCTATTACAAGTGTGTCTGGCATGTTGTTTGGCCTTAAGGGCTGTGACTGTTTAGAACACTGACTTTATGAACTATGTGTTGCATGTGCTATGTCTTGAGGTAGTGGTCGCTTGGGTGTCTGCTTTGGAGGCCTCTGTTGTTTTGGTAGATTTTTAATCAGAGCCTCCGAGTATGTTTTTGTGTGTTTATGTGTTTGGTTTGCAGTTGTGATATGTCTATGTGAGACTGGGTTTGTGGTGTGCGTGGTTACCTTCTCCTCCTGACTGGTTTTGCCAGTACTGAGTTGAGAGAGCTCAGCCTCCAGTTTGGCTATATAGTTGCATCTCTCACATATATTTGTATTTGTTGGGAGGAGGAGAGGGTTGTCTGTGTACATGAGGCAATTGTAACATTGCCTCAAGATTCCCAGATTCACCAGCTGAACAGAAGAGGATGCCAGCAACTGACCCTTCGACATGCTAGAATAGTGTAAAAGATTGCTGTGTAACTGAGTCAGAATGGACCTATAGGGAAATGGGTACTCAAGGGGATTTAGATGAATGAAGTACTTTTTTTTTGTTTACCTGTATAAAAATGCTTTAGGAGCAAGTGCTGGGCTTATCAGATAGAGAATAGGCTGTTTAGATTGCAAGTAGAGCAGTTCGAAGGGAAAAATTGAAGAGCAGACTTTACGGAGCCAGAAATAGTTTAAACTTGATTAACCGGCGCTGCCCGATGCTGCTCTATGAGCAACTTTGCGCAAAATTGTGCAAAAGCGTGCAAAAATGGGCTTTATAGCAGGGGGTCGAAAAGAGCCAGGAATAGACCCAAAATGGCCAATAAACTGCAAGTTGTTGGGCTGGAACCACTCCTCTAGGGACAAATAGGTTGCTCAGTGCTCCCCACTCCCACTGGTGAACAAAGAAGCTTCCTCTTATCCAAATAAGGATATGGATAGCACAGGAACTATGACAAAAGCCCAGAGATCAGCAAAATCTGAAGACTGGACTATTCTAGTTCAGTAAGTTGGGAGAACAAGGATATTTTTTTGTTTTTTTTTCTTTTTTTTACAGAGACAGAAGAAAAAGATACAGTAGCAAACAGTAAATGCTATAAAACGGCTAGCACACTTGAGTGTGTTAGCCTAACAGTTAAATTAAACAAAAAATAACTTTTAAAGTGCAAACAGTTTAGAATCAACACAGGTACAGTATAAACAATATGCAGAGCTGTTTTTAAGGCAAAATGCAGTTGAGATACAGTAATTAAAACGAAAGCCAGAAAAAATACTTAAAAATCAAGGAAAGTCACTCTTTCACTCTCTGCTGCTTGTAGAACTCTGCAGGACACCACGAGGAGCTGTGCTGAGTCGTATACAAGTGCAAAAGCACGCAAAAATGGGCTTTATAGCAGGGGGTTGAAAAGAGACAGGAATTGACCCAAAATGGCCAATAAACTACAAGCTGTTGGGCTGGAACCACTTAGGGACAAATAGGATGCTCAGTGCTCCCCACTCCCACTGGTGAACAAAGAAGCTTCCTCTTATCCAAATAAGGATATGGATAGCACAGGAACAATGACAAAAGCCCAGAGATCAGCAAAATCTGAAGACTGGACTATTCTTGTTCAGTGAGGTGGGAAAACAAGGATATTTTTTTGTTTCTTTTTCTTTTTTTACAGAGACAGAAGAAAAAGATACAGTAGCAAACAGTAAATGCTATAAAATGGCTAGCGCACTTGAGTGTGTTAGCCTAACAGTTAAATTAAAAAATGTTAGAAAAATATGTATTCACATATATAAGCTGTTAGAAAAATATGTATTCACATATATAAGCTGTTAGGAAAATATGTATTCAAATATATCAACTGTTAGAAAGACATATATTCAGACATATATAAGCTGTGTGGTCAGGTATATATAAATGTACTCGAACATATATGAAGTGCAAAGGCTGAGAACAGTATAATATGTAATGCATTTAATTCTATTTTACTAGAATTACAGTAGAAATGAACTTGCATATTATTGCTTGAAGCTTAGCTGCAGTGTGATTAGAAACTTGACCCTGACAGTAGCCAGCTCGGCTGGCTCATGTCTGTCAGTGAAGATTATTTGCAAAGTTAGAAAATAATGAATCTGTGTGCATGTGTATCTTTTCCTGCTTCCACCGAGGAGAATGGCCTTGTGCACTATCAGAGATAATGCCCATCTGGTGAACAAGAAAGAGACAAAGGGAAGTATTAAAGAAGACATACATTCATTGTATTCGAACTGATCTAAGAGCCTTGAATTGGCTACATCCTCGGAAGGACATTGTGACTGACCAGGTGCTTGCAAGGCTGTAATATTCTCATGGGAAAAAGATTTTTGAAAAGCATTATCTCAGCACTTTTTCATAAGTTACTATGATGTAAAGACCCTGTCACTGACCACGTCAGTAAGGTGGGCAAAGAGCTGATTGTAAATGGTATATAATGGACAATACTTCCTGAATAAAGTTAGTCAAAACTCTATACATGTTTATGTATGTTTTTTTGCCTCCTAATGTACATTAGTGGGACTGTGTATACAGTAGATACTTGAGCATCCTGCATTACTGTCTGTTATTGTGAATGATTTTTACAGTCTGATTTTAACAATTTATTTAACATTTTGGTCCTTCGAGCCGGAATTCCCTTGGTAAGCTGCAGGTCAGAGTGTAGAGGTGGCACTGAAAACTGCGCAGAAGAAGGAAAGACCTCCGACTGAATTGTCGTATGCAAAGAGGCTGTCCACTTGTCTGATCTGTGGCCGAAAAGCAGAAAACTGGATCCTAAAAAAAAGCACAGCGGTAAGCGGGAGGCTCAGGTAAGCAGAATTCCCCTCTTTGTCTTTGTTTTAGATCAGGGACCAGGTTACACTGTGCTATTGCTAAGGTTTGTGATAGCAGGGAGAGAGATAGTCGAAGTATTGTATCTTGAGTCATAGATCAGGGAATAAACAAAGCAAAGTAAAACAGTCATTCTAGACACTACTGTGGACACGGGGAATAAGATAACACGTGGTACAAGAGAAGGGTTACGTAACAGTCTTTTCTGAAGAGACATGGGAAATGAGTGCACTAAAGAGTCACGAGACCCGCCCCTAACAGAAGATGCAAAGTATATGCAATTGCAAAGAGCAGACAATGTAAGACATTTTGCAAAATGGGTCAACAAGTATGAATTTGATGGTAAATTAGATAAAATATCACTAGTAAAACTTTTGAAACAGTTAAAATCTGACGCAGAGGGTCAGGCAAAAAAACAACGACAGTTGGGTGTTCCTCAAGCACATAGGTGGATTGAGGAAGTGAACCGGAGGGAGCAGAAAAGTAAGAACGCAAAAGCATTATTTTTAGACAAAGAGGATAATACGGTAGTAGCAACGGCCCCTCCCCCACTACCTCCTCCGATGCCTTACTTAGAATATGAAGCGGGAGGGCGGGCTGGACCCCCCCATGCTATCCGGAGACAACAGGGGTATTAAGACAACCATTTGTAAGAGAACCTATTGGAACTATATCCCGAACACGTCAAACACTTACAGATGTTCAACCAAGCGGAAATTCCTTAGATGAGAGTGAGGAAATCTGTCCATTAATTGAAGTACCAAACCCACAGGCAAGACAGGAGGGCCAGGCCCCAACTCTCTTAGTGTATAGACCATGGACACCGGAAGACATCCGGAAAGCTACAGAGGGAATTCCCCATCCGAAAATTAACTTTGAAAAATTTGTACAAGATTTACAGGGTATGAGATTGAGCTACCACCTAAATGGGGAAGAGGTAGAAAAAGTAGTTAGACAAATTTTAGGTCCGGACTGGCACATGATTTGCGGCACCTGGAATGCCCATGACGCGCAACTCAGGCCACTCCTACATAGTGACGCAGAACTAGATACTAGGTTGAAGGGTCTTACAGACCGCATTACTGAAAAATGGAAACCTAGGGCAGATTGGACTTGTATAAACCAATGCGTGCAACAAGATAATGAAACAGTAGACGCATACTATGGTAGATTATTAGAATGTTTCAATAACCATAGTGGTATGACTATTCCTGAAAATCAGAAAAATGATAGCTCATATGAACAACAGTTGAAGAATGCATTTTTAAAAGGTTGCATTGCCCCTATCAATAGCTTCTGAAGCATATGATAGATCACCGAACGAGTAGGCTTCAAGCCTTATTAGAGTATGCTAGGCATGCTGAAAGACATTTTAACGGTAAAAAGAAAAAGAAAACGCAGGTCTTCACAGCTGAAGACGGAGCGGAAGTCTTTGTAGTACAAACAGCCAAAAAGGGTAAGCGAAATGTTCAGGGTAACAAACGTTCTGACAGAAACTCAGAGTTCTATGAGGACAGGAAAAAAAGAGGTGAATGCTTCAACTGCGGAAAGAAGGGACATTTGGCAAGGGATTGCAGGAGTAAGGCACCCGTAGAGAAAAAGGATAAGGATGATGAGGATTGACTAGATGGCAGTTATACTGCTCAACAGTCATCAGGAGAGACTAATGAGCAGGGGAATAATGTAAATATCATAGAAGAAACAGATGACATGCAACCGGATGTAGAAGTTGGGGAAAGTGAAGTTTTGGACTTGGCCTTGCTGAGCTTGGAGCTCTATTTAGCGGACACAAAGCCGGAAGTTACACTTCTGGTGGAAGGGAGAGAAATCAAATTCTTGTGTGATTCAGGAGCATCGCGAACTTTGGTACACCCTTCAAAGTTACCGGAGCACTCTGAATCACCCGATTATATATTAGTGAAAGCAGCAAACGGACAGCTGTACAGGGAACCACTTTCCCATGATATAGCGATAACTGACCCTGTCTCGGGTATAACCCAGAGAAGTAAAATAGTCCTTTCTGCTAAATGTCCCATGAACTTATTGGGAAGAGATCTCATGCAGCTTTTTGGCATAGCAGTAGTTCCTGCCATGAAAGGTATGGAGGCACAGAGACAAATCGATGCTTTTGTGGTACGATCGGAGGGTGAGGCTTATTATTGGTACAGCCAGGACCTGGTTACAACCGGTCCAGGGGCAGTGACCAAGGAACTAATGAACGTAGCCACCAGCAAGGTGCTTCCCCTCGATGTTGATCAACAACATTTGTTACATTGTACCCTATACTATTGTAGCACATCAGGGCCTGATAAAGAATATGAACAAAAACTGTTCAGGAATCCCGCAAATAGATTAATACTACGGACTTTATATTGGGATACTGAGGGTAATAGTGTGGTGAGTTGTTCATTACCTCAGGAGTTCCTGGAATTGTACAGATCCAACAAACTACCGCATGTCAGCCTAACCAAAAACAGGGATGTTAGGTGGGTAGATTTGGGTGACAAAGTGACAAGATGGGAAAAACTAACTGACTTGGAATTATCAGACCAAGGAGTACAGAAACAGAAACTAAATTGGTTAACGCAAGCACGCCCAGCTGTACACTTACAACAGAGTGAAGACAGCTGATTGGCATTCTTGATAGAAGAAGAAGAGAAAGCCTTGAGTGAGGTACCAAATACTCTTTGGTCAACAGGGAAATCGGATGTAGGGCTTATTCGAACAGCAGGTCCAGTAATTATTACACCAAAGTCGGCCTTTAGACCAAGGAAAAGACAATATCCTTTGAGAAAGGATGCGGAGCAGGGGATCAAACCTATCATAATGGCATTACTTAAGGAAGGGATACTGGTAGAATCCTTGGATTCACCATGTAATACTCCTCTGTTTCCTGTTAAAAAAGCAAACGGGGAATGGCGGATGGTACAAGATTTACAGGCTGTAAATGATGCGGTAATACCAAGGGCACCTACGGTGCCAGACCCACATACCTTGTTAAATGACTTAAAGCCGCAACAAAAGTATTTCACCGTGGTAGATATTAGCAATGCGTTTTTCTCAATACCTATACACCCTGACAGCCAGCATTGGTTTGCATTTACATTTCAGGGCAAAAGGTATACGTACACCCGACTACCACAGGGATATAGTGAAAGTCCAACAATATTTGCACAAGAGATGGCTAGCAACCTGGCGGGATTTTCTCCACCAGGGGGCAGTCAAGTATTACTTTATGTAGATGACATCTTGCTTGCAGCCCCTACCCAGCAGCAATGTAGGGAAGACACAATAGCATTGTTGAAATTTTTGGCAGAGCAAGGGCATAAAGTGAATAAACACAAATTGCAACTTTGGAAAGAGCAGGTTAAATACCTGGGATATGTGATATCCAAAGAAGGCAGAACACTAGATGAAGATAGGAAAACAGCAATTTTACAAGCACCTAAACCAACTACCAAAAAGGAAATGATGTCCTTCTTGGGAACGACTAATTTTTGTCGAAGTTGGATACTGAATTATGCTTTGGAAACAGCTCCATTGGCTGATTTAATTTTTAAAACACCAATGGCAGCACAAGAAATACTGCATTGGACATCGGAAGCAGAAACAGCTTTCTGCAGACTAAAGCAACTGATAGTTTCATCATTAGTTTTAGGGCTTCCGAATTACCATAAGAGATTTTTCCAGACTGTAGATTGCAGGCAGGGATATATGACGTCAGTACTGACGCAACAACATGGCAGCAAGCAACGCCCCATAGCTTACTATTCATCACAGTTAGATCCGGTGGCACGATCATTGCCACCCTGTGTACAAGCAGTTGTTGCAGCAGCTATGGCAGTGCAAGCTTCAGCCTCAGTGGTATTGTTTCATCCTCTCACGTTGAGAGTACCTCATACAGTTGCGATAATTTTACTGCAAGAAAAAATAGCATTTTTGTCCCCTGCCAGACATCTTTCTTGTATGACCATACTATTGAGTCAACTTCATATGACAATTGAACGATGCACAACATTAAATCCATCAACATTACTTCCGATTCCTATAGATGGCACACCACACAGTTGCCTACAGGAAATGGAACAAATAACTACACCCAGACAAGATCTTACTGATGTGCCTTTAGCTGATGCAGAGGTAACATTTTATGTTGACGGATCCTGTAGACGAGGACCTACAGGAAAGAACCTAGTGGGTTATGCAGTAGTGACAGATAGTGAAATCATAGAAGCACAACCCCTGCAACATAACTTGTCTGCTCAAGCAGCAGAATTGATAGCTTTGACACGTGCCTGCACTCTAGCGAAAGACAGATGTGTAAACATATATACTGATAGTCAGTATGCTTTCTCTACAGTGCATGTTTTTGCACAACAGTGGAAGAACAGGGGAATGATAACATCTACTGGCAAACTGATCAATCATGCACAATTGATTTTGAACCTGTTAGATTCCATTCAGTTACCCACTAGAGTAGCTGTTTGTAAATGTGCAGCCCATACTAAACAACAGGATAAGATTTCGAAAGGAAATGCTCGGGCTGATGCAGCTGCAAAGCAAGCTGCCTCGGACCTAGAAACTGTGTTTTCAAATGAAGAACTACAACCTTCTGAGACTCTAGATTTAGAAATGTTAAAAACAATGCAGACATTAGCTACGAAAGCAGAAAAACAAAAGTGGATAAAACGAGGAGCAATCCTTGAAGAGGGACTGTACATCTCCAAAGACAAAAAGCCAATATTGCCATCTAATTTATTTAGATATGCAGCTTTGTTGAGCCATGGGCGGAGCCATGTCTCAACAGGGGGGATGGTACAGTTAGTTAACAAAACATTCCAAACATACGGATTTACGAATTATACACAAAAATTTTGTGCAGCATGTCATATTTGTAGCAAACATCATGCACAGGGAGCATTTAAACCGAAGCGAGGGAGCTTTCCGACACCACCCTATCCGTTCCATACTATTTGTATGGATTTTATAGAACTGAATAAATGTGAAGGGAAAAAATACTGTTTAGTGATCATAGACATGTTTTCAAAATGGGTAGAAGCTTTTCCGACCAGGAATCCGGATGCAGCAACAGTGGCAAAAGCCTTAGTGAAAGAAATCATTCCTAGATTTGGCATACCGGAAAGAATTTATAGTGATAATGGAACACATTTTGTTAATCAGACAATACACCAGCTTGGGAGATTCTTTGGGATTTCTTTGAAGAACCATTGTGCTTATCACCCCCAGTCAGCAGGACTGGTGGAGAGGTACAATGGAATTTTGAAAAATAAGTTGAGGAAATTGATGAGTGAGACTCAAAAGACTTGGATTTGCTGTCTGCCTTTAGCACTGCTGAGCATGAGAACTGTTCCAAATGTAAGGGGCTTGACCCCTTTTGAGGTAGTATTTGGAAGAGCATATTATGTGCCACAATGGAAAGCCCTCATGCCTGCAGAGCTGGAGGCCGACAACTCATTAGCTAGTCATATGAAGAAATTGTTAACAAATAAGACTGTTTTGCAGTTGAACTCTTTTTCAGACAAAGAAGAAACAAAGCCGGAGGCTGTGCTGACCCCGGGGTCCTGGATTTGGCTGAAAGTCATCAAGAAAAAGAACTGGGCGAGTCCAAAGTGGGAAGGTCCGTACCAGGTACTATTGGCAACACCTACTGCAGTGAAAATTGCTGAGAGATCATCTTGGGTTCATTTGACGCACTGTAAACCACTCAAGAAGTTTAAGTTGGATAAACATTTTTTAACTGATATACCACAGAAACAGGATGGCCAGAGGCAGAGTGTATAGAAATGCAAAACAACCCCAAAGACATTGGTTCACTGGCCTGCTGATCATACATTTATTAACCATGTTTGTGGTGACCTTTTTGTTGTTGTGGTTTTTCTTGCATATAACTACAGAAGTGAAATTGATAAAACGTGATGAACTGGCTATAGACTGGCACCCGAACTTCAACACATACCTAGCTATGAAACGAGTCTATGTAGAGACTATGAACGTTTCAAATTGCTGGGTTTGTACTGCAATACCTACAGCATATGGAGGACTTTTAATGTCTGCTGTCCCCCTGGGGATAAATGAAACTTGGGAAAATCTATTATTTGACACGGGTACTGTGAGATCACAAGACAAAGTAGCATTATATTTACCCGTTACTCAGAAAGGAATTGTTTGCTTTGTTAAAAATGATACACTCCAGGTTGGTTGGAGTAATTGTAACATAACTGTGTCTTACAAATGTTATATAAAACCTGTAGACCAAGGTACTAGTTGTAGCACGAACTATGGTTCGTATTTAAGCTTGATGAAAACAACGTTGAGAGATGTGCAAAAAACTCCTGAAATATATAGACAATTATCTGTTATAGATAAAAAAATGTTTCATTCAGGGTTAACCCGCATCAGTACTAAAGTAGAAAATTGTTATTTTGTTTGTGGGAAAAAGGCCTATAAATGGTTACCTGAGAATTGGTCCGGCAGTTGTTTTTTGGGTTATCTGGTTCCAGCCATAAGACATACTGCAGAATTGCCCCTGGGTAAAATACGCAATGTGAGAGATGCAGCTCAGCAAGCCGAAAACACAGTCAAAAAACCTGCTAATCCGGTGGGTAAGATTGAAGCAAGCTGGAAAGATCATTCAGCTGTAAAGGACAAAGAAAAATTGACTCATATGGACTTGAGTGACAGTGTCATATCCTGGGCTGGAATATTCCCAGCCTACGGAGCAGTTAAATCGATTTGGGAACTGAGGAAATTGTCAAAACTCCTCGAAGTAATGAGCAACGCGACTTTTTCCGCTCTTGAACTTGTGACTGATGAAATGAATGCAATGAGAACGGTTGTACTACAGAACCGAATGGCTCTTGACTTCACCCTAGCGGCGAGAGGTGGTACGTGCGCGCTTATCAAAGAAGAATGCTGTGCGTACATACCAGACAACCAACATGAAATCAATGACCACCTAGAGGTAATACAGCAGGTGTCAGCAATGGCAGAACCAGGCCCAAACCCACTGATGAACTTTTTCCAGAATCTATTTGGGGGGTGGGGGTCAGTCCTGATGAATATTCTGATTGCTATTTGTGTGGTGCTGCTCATAATTGGAGCATGTGTCTGCTGCGGGATACCCTGCATGAAGAAATTAGTTAGAGACCTAGTCGACATATCAGTAACTGAAACTATGTACCAAGACATGGAATTGAATTTGTTGATACCAAGCGAAAGCCTATCTGAAATATAAAACAAATGACTTACTTAGCTGAAAGTCCTTGAAGGGAAAAGGCTAAGAAATGAAATGATATTGTTTATGTTTCAAGTAGAATGAAATGCATTAACAGGAGGGAGAATGTTAGAAAAATATGTATTCACATATATAAGCTGTTAGAAAAATATGTATTCACATATATAAGCTGTTAGGAAAATATGTATTCAAATATATCAACTGTTAGAAAGACATATATTCAGACATATATAAGCTGTGTGGTCAGGTATATATAAATGTACTCGAACATATATGAAGTGCAAAGGCTGAGAACAGTATAATATGTAATGCATTTAATTCTATTTTACTAGAATTACAGTAGAAATGAACTTGCATATTATTGCTTGAAGCTTAGCTGCAGTGTGATTAGAAACTTGACCCTGACAGTAGCCAGCTCGGCTGGCTCATGTCTGTCAGTGAAGATTATTTGCAAAGTTAGAAAATAATGAATCTGTGTGCATGTGTATCTTTTCCTGCTTCCACCGAGGAGAATGGCCTTGTGCGCACTATCAGAGATAATGCCCATCTGGGGAACAAGAAAGAGACAAAGGGAAGTATTAAAGAAGACATACATTCATTGTATTCGAACTGATCTAAGAGCCTTGAATTGGCTACATCCTCGGAAGGACATTGTGACTGACCAGGTGCTTGCAAGGCTGTAATATTCTCATGGGAAAAAGATTTTTGAAAAGCATTATCTCAGCACTTTTTCATAAGTTACTATGATGTAAAGACCCTGTCACTGACCACGTCAGTAAGGTGGGCAAAGAGCTGATTGTAAATGGTATATAATGGACAATACTTCCTGAATAAAGTTAGTCAAAACTCTATACATGTTTATGTATGTTTTTTTGCCTCCTAATGTACATTAGTGGGACTGTGTATACAGTAGATACTGGAGCATCCTGCATTACTGTCTGTTATTGTGAATGATTTTTACAGTCTGATTTTAACAATTTATTTAACAAACAAAAAATAACTTTTAAAGTGCAAACAGTTTAGAATCAACACAGGTACAGTATAAACAATATGCAGAGCTGTTTTTTAGGTGAAATGCAGTCGAGATACAGTAATTAAAACGAAAGCCAGAAAAAATACTTAAAAATCAAGGAAAGTCACTCTTTCACTCTCTGCTGCTTGTAGAACTCTGCAGGACACCACGAGGAGCTGTGCTGAGTCATATACAAGTGCAAAAGCACGCAAAAACGGGCTTTATAGCAGGGGGTTGAAAAGAGACAGGTATTGACCCAAAATGGCCACTAAACTACAAGTTGTTGGGCTGGAACCACTTAGGGACAAATAGGTTGCTCAGTGCTCCCCACTCCCACTGGTGAACAAAGAAGCTTCCTCTTATCCAAATAAGGATATGGATAGCACAGGAACTATGACAAAAGCCCAGAGATCAGCAAAATCTGAAGACTGGACTATTCTAGTTCAGTAAGAAGGGAAAACAAGGATTTTTTTTTTGTTTTTTTTCTTTTTTTTACAGAGACAGAAGAAAAAGATACAGTAGCAAACAGTAAATGCTATAAAACGGCTAGCACACTTGAGTGTGTTAGCCTAACAGTTAAATTAAACAAAAAATAACTTTTAAAGTGCAAACAGTTTAGAATCAACACAGGTACAGTATAAACAATATGCAGAGCTGTTTTTTAGGCGAAATTCAGTCGAGATACAGTAATTAAAATGAAAGCCGAAAAAAATACATAAAAAATCAAGGAAAGTCACTCTTTCACTATCTGCTGCTTATAGAACTCTGCAGGACACCACGAGGAGCTGCGCTGAGTTGTATAAAAGCGCAAAAGCATGCAAAAATTGGCTTTATAGCAGGGGGTTGAAAAGAGACAGGAATTGACCCAAAATGGCCAATAAACTACAAGTTGTTGGGCTGGAACCACTCTTCTAGGGACAAATAAGTTGCTCAGTGCTCCCCACTCCCACTGGTGAACAAAGAAGCTTCCTCTTATCCAAATAAGGATATGGATAGCACAGGAACTATGACAAAAGCCCAGAGAACATCAAAATCTGAAGACTGGACTATTCTAGTTCAGTAAGGCGGGAAAACAAGGATTTTTTTTTTGTTTTTTTTTTCTTTTTTTTACAGAGACAGAAGAAAAACATACAGTAGCAAACTGTAAATGCTATAAAACGGCTAGCACACTTGAGTGTGTTAGCCTAACAGTTAAATTAAACAAAAAATAACTTTTAAAGTGCAAACAGTTTAGAATCAACACAGGTACAGTATAAACAATATGCAGAGCTGTTTTTTAGGCGAAATGCAGTCGAGGTACAGTAATTAAAATGAAAGCCAGAAAAAATATTTAAAAATCAAGGAAAATCACTCTTTCTCTCTCTGCTGCTTGTAGAACTCTGCAGGACACCACGAGGAGCTGTGCTGAGTCGTATACAAGCGCAAAAGCGCGCAAAAATGGGCTTTATGGCAGGGGGTTGAAAAGAGACAGGAATTGACCCAAAATGGCCAATAAACTACAAGTTGTTGGGCTGGAACCACTCCTCTAGGGACAAATAGATTGCTCAGTGCTCCCCACTCCCACTGGTGAACAAAGAAGCTTCCTCTTATCCAAATAAGGATATGGATAGCACAGGAACTATGACAAAAGCCCAGAGATCAGCAAAATCTGAAGACTGGACTATTCTAGTTCAGTAAGGTGGGAAAACAAGGATTTTTTTTGTTTTTTTTTTTTTTTTTTACAGAGACAGAAGAAAAAGATACAGTAGCAAACAGTAAATGCTATAAAACAGCTGGCGCACTTGAGTGTGTTAGCCTAACAGTTAAATTAAACAAAAAAATACTTTTAAAGTGCAAACAGTTTAGAATCAACACAGGTACAGTATAAACAATATGCAGAGCTGTTTTTTAGGCGAAATGCAGTCGAGATACAGTAATTAAAACAAAAGCCAGAAAAAATACTTAAAAATCAAGGAAAGTCACTCTTTCACTCTCTGCTGCTTGTAGAACTCTGCAGGACACCACAAGGAGCTGTGCTGAGTTGTATACAAGCGCAAAAGCGTGCAAAAATGGGCTTTATAGCAGGGGGTTGAAAAGAGCCAGGAATTGACCCAAAATGGCCAATAAACTACAAGTTGCTGGGCTGGAACCACTCCTCTAGGGACAAATAGGTTGCTCAGTCCTCCCCACGCCCACTGGTGAACAAAGAAGCTTCCTCTTATCCAAATAAGCATATGGATAGCACAGGAACTATGACAAAAGCCCAGAGATCAGCAAAATCTGAAGACTGGACTATTCTAGTTCAGTAAGGCAGGAAAACAAGGATATTTTTTTGTTTTTTTTTTTTGTTTTTTTGACAGCGACAGAAGAAAAAGATACAGTAGCAAACAGTAAATGCTATAAAACGGCTAGCACACTTGAGTGTGTTAGCCTAACAGTTAAATTAAACAAAAAATAACTTTTAAAGTGCAAACAGTTTAGAATCAACACAGGTACAGTATAAACAATATGCAGAGCTGTTTTTTAGGCGAAATGCAGTCGAGATACAGTAATTAAAATGAAAGCCAGAAAAAATACTTAAAAATCAAGGAAAGTCACTCTTTCACTCTCTGCTGCTTGTAGAACTCTGCAGGACACCACAAGGAGCTGTGCTGAGTCGTATGAGTCGAGTTTTGAAAAAATATCTGTTCAAGCTACAAGAAATGATTTCATATATTAACATGGATTGTGGTATCAGTGACCTAGATTTCTTCCTCTACTTCGCTGGCTTTAAGAATTTTTAGATCAAGATTTTTCTCGGAAACTGCATTTTAAATATACTTTTCAGCACTTATTTGTGCCACATTTCCACTGACGCTGTTATACTTGTCAGAAGAAATGGTTCAAAAGTAAAGCCAGACAATTGTTTCAGGGCAGTGTTAATGATATTGTGCAGAAATATTTGCATTTGTCAAATGGTTCACTGGTCAAGTTTACTTGTTCGGCAGATTAAATCAGTAAGACATATGATTGCTCCAGATTTCTTATTTTGGATTAAATTTTGTTTATGAACAGTAACTGAAACAGCATAAACACCTATGAACCAGTGCAGTCTCAGGAATTGGGAAAGAGAAATGTTTGTTTTCTTCAAGATGCAATAACCCTGGATTTCATTAGAATCTTTACAGGTGCTGCTCACAGTGCCTTCCACAGGAAGTGCCAGGGATCAATTTCACAAGAAAAATTGTGTCTGATTGGATTTAATTTCTTCATTTTCAGTGAGTCTATATGTGAGCAATATGTCTTCCACCTCCACACTAAATTTCCAGCGCTGCTATGTTATAGAGATTACTTCAGTCAGTGATATGGCATTTAATTAATACATTGATATGCCTCCACTTTACAGAGATATACCTGTGTTTATGTGTACAGCTTCTTGTCTGTGAATGGTCTGCAAGTTATATAAAAGATGTTTAATTTACATTGAACATGGTTTTGTTTCTGTACTTAATATATGTGTTGAAGTTATAGATGAGAATACTTGAACAACTGAATGTGAAATCTAGTGCAGTTTCTACGTAATCCTTTCTCTCTACCAGTTAGCAAGTCATTCAGATAAAGCTGGACAGAGATAATAAAAAGGAGATCATGAAGGATTTAGTCTTTTTAAATAAGCCCTTGAATTCCAAAAGGCTTAGCAAAATATGGAAGGTTTCCACACCATACTAGGCCTTTCTGATCCAAGACTACTCTACCTCTAAGACTTTCCTCTAGTATCAGCCTTAACATGGACACTAGTCTTGCAGGTGAAGCCACATACTAATCTGCACATCTGTCGAAGGGACTAATGCTAATTAATCATGTGCTTTCCCCTGGATATATTTGCAAATTACTTGGAACAGTAAAATTTTATGCTAGGAGAAAAAAGTAAAAACTGTCAAAGATGGCAATCACTCATTAACTTCTGTGGATGCACTTGCTGTACAGGTATGTCCAGAGAAGCCATTGCACTGGGGGTAATGGTATGTTTATATGGGTTTTCCTTTACATGTGCGTATTGTACAAGGACGAACAGCAATTTTCCAAAAGACATTTGCAAAGCTTGCAAATGCCAAATGGAAAAAGGTTTGAATGTGCAATGCGTGAATGCATAGTGAGATTTGTTCATTGCACATTCGACATTCTGGGGCAGATTGCACTATAATGGGGATCAGAAAATGGGACCTTTCCCCACTGTAGTGTGATCTCGGAGTTAGAATAATAAAGTGGGGGGGGGGCACAGCCCCCCATATGCGGGGTGCAGGGAGGCTTCCCCCCTTGCATTATACTTTATCTAATTTTTGTTCGACATTAATGTTCAAAAATACGTGAATTGGCTTTTCGATTTGCTGATTTTTGAACATTTACAACTTTCACTGTTTTAAGTTTTGTGGTTACGATTCGCTCATATGAGCAATCGCACCACTGTGTTTCGCTGTTATGAAGGTAAACCATTTATATGTGTAGATGTGGCTGTGTGTCTGAAAATGCATTAATGAGGCTGAATGAGTGTGTGTGTGTGTGTGTGTGTGTGTGTGTGTGTGTGTGTGTGTGTGTGTGTGTGCGTGCGTGCGTGTGTGTGTGTGTGTGTGTGTGTGTGTGTGTGTGTGTGTGTGTGTGTGTGTGTGTTTGTGTGTATACCTTTGCCTTCCTGGGTGCTCACAGAACAGAAGGTAAAGGATGACAAGTCCATGTGTGTGTGTGTGTGTGTGTCTGTGTGTGTGTGTGTGTGTGTGTGTGTGTGTGTGTGTGTGTGTGTGTGTGTGTGTGTGTATGCATGTTTGTGTTTGTGTGTGTGTGTGTGTGTGTGTGTGTGTGTGTGTGTGTGTGTGTGTGTGTGTGTGTGTGTGTGTGTGTGTGTGTGTGTGTGTGTGTGTGTGTGTGTGTGTGTGTGTGTGTGTGTGTGTGTGTAGATCCCTTTGTTAATATGGTGCATGGGCTGCTAGGGAGAACACTACTCCAATCAGCTCTGACAGTGCAGTGACTGACTCAGAGACATGATAATGAGCTACTAAGGAGATGTTTCTCATTTCAGCTATAACATGTCTCTGAATCAAAATGTATCTCTGCCACACTAGTTGACCAACCTATGTTGGGCAATTAAGATAGGAGGAGAGAAATTATTTGATTCCCAGGGATGATCCTTGACTATGCATGTGAGAGACCACTTATTAATGTGACAGTGATCTTTTAGGTTAGACTTATACTGAGGTATACTGGAATAATGAGATCTTATTCTTTAAAACCCTACTGAGATTTTTAATCATCCTTCATGTCATGTTCGCCGTGAAAATTATGCTTGTTTTATTATTTTTAGCTGTGTGATATTTAGACATTATTAGTGAAATATTTTAATTTATTGTGTAATGTTCTGTCACCATGATTTGTGATCAGTATCTTAACAAGTTGCTCCAAACTAGATTTGGTACATCATAAACATGCAAACACCCACCCCCACACATAAACACACACGCATACACACACACACACACACACACACACACACACACACACACACACACACAATGAATACATCATAGCTCCAGCGTTATTATCAGAAAATGGTTCAAGTTACACATTTGCATATTTAAAGAGGTCATTTTCTACGATACTATAGACCATACCCACCTTAACTCATTCAAGCATATAGAGACTTTTTGTATTCTTCCAGTTAACACTCATAGCTCCTTATCAGACATTTATTTTTGGGTCTGTCATCCTTAACTGAGTCACAAATTAATAATAGACAGTATTAGAAAGTGCAAGGTATAATTAAAATTACACTAAGATTGATGATCTGGGATGTTCTACAGGAGAGAACTTAATCATTGATTTACCCTTATTACTCATATTTTCATAACTGAGAGACCTACATGTTATTGAGGCGCATAGTATGAAATACCCTGGTCTGAAAAAGAAAAGCACATTATCAATATGCAATTTTAGTACACTATACTGGAGATATTGGTAGTTATTTGCTAGTAATTATGAAAATATGAAATATTTCCATGTGTACTTAATATTTCTAAAATTGGGTAACTTGCAAACTATTGCATAACATCAGATGAGATCTTAGATAATGTTGGAAAAAACTGTCATTGATATTTGAACTCTAAGTTGAACATCTTGAGTGATATTCAGGGTTATTTATATTGTTAATTATACAAATAAACATAACTGTTCATGTTTATGTGAAAATCTAAATAAGTATGCACATAGGAACATTTTGCTGTCATGTAGAAACGTATATCTGGCTAATGAAAGTAAGTTTACAAAATACATCTAGACTGTACATTTATCAAGTTATGATATTTTTTTGTGAAACATTAGATAAAAGTATCATTCTGGTTTTGTATTCATAATATATTATAGCACTGGTGTGAAGGCTATGACTGTACTATCAATGCAAAGAAGGCATTTTACTGATAGCATTGTTTGTACCATTTTAATAGTATTTACTGTTCACAAAATATTTGCATTTCTTTGTGTTGTTTTTAAACTGATTTCCCAGAAAAAGCTTAGGAATGTAATTATGTGTGCAGGCTTCTAGAAACAGAACTTTCCACATCACATAGGTGTTACTAAGTTAATATTTCAGGATTTATATACTTGCCATCACACACAGACATACATACACACACACACACACACACATATATCTATCTATATATATATATATAAAAAAAAAAATATATATATATATATATATATATATATATATATATATATATATATATATATATATAGGTCTACTACAGATGATTGTACATTTAAAACATTGACTTTCATGTGGCCAAGATCATATGATCGACATTTCAAAAGTTTGAACACCTGAAAAAAAAAAACAATAAAACAAAACAAAACAAATTCCTGGACATTTTTGCAGGGGGCAAGCCCCCTGCACCACCACACCCCTATTATTACTATTTAAATATACCAACAACAAGATTGCACTACAGTGAGGAAAAGGGAAAATTTCTGATTCTGCACTGTACAGAGATCTTCGTTTAAACCGTTTGAAGTTTAAAACTTCGATCATATGGTCTCGGCTATATGAAAGTCGATATTTTAAAATTTAAAATATCTGTTGGGATCCATATATATATATATATATATATATATATATATATATATATATATATATATAGGTCTACTACATTAGAATGACAGCTCAGAAGATTGACACCAAAAACACCGACACCACATAGTCGACAGCTCACAACATTGACCGTTTACAACACCGACATGACAAATAACCGACAAATTGTTAGGATATATGTACACCAAGTTCACAATCACTAACATACTGAACAACAGGAATGTGATAATGAATATGAACCCACTAGTAAACGTAATAGGTGATCCGGAAGTATAAATACAATCTCAAAAATAGAAGAGAACATCCCACACCGAAGGCAGCATGGCGGAATATATTGCTGCAGCTCCAGGAGCGATTGGACAAACATATGGAACAGTAACGTCACAAAAAGTCAAGCATTTACTGCTGATAGAAGGGTATTTATACCACTTAGAGAGAATAAGACCTAACAAAAGATACGGGCTTGTAGATTAAAAATAACAGATGGATGTAAAGGTAGAGCTGTAACAAGTTTACTGCCTGAAGGAGACTTGTTGAACAAATCGGTAGCTCACCATTACTCAGCCGATCCCAGAGAAGTAGATAGGTACACAGTATGTAGTGATTTGAAAATGAGGGCTACATATAGTAGGGATACACCTTGTTTGCTAGTAGAGGATGCTTTACAGACAATGTCCTAAGACAGTATAGAAAGTATTCCCAACAGAAGAGCATTGCTACAGCAAATCAGAAGAGTGAGAGCAAAACGTAAAGTACGAGACACCAATGATGAGCTAATGCTTCACACTATCAACTTTAATGATTATCCTCTTAAAGATGGCATGTTTGTTAGCAAAGTAATGTATGATGTTACTACAGACACCACAGTACTGGTTTTTAGTACAGTTCACAACTTATACGATCTAAGTCAAGCTACCATTTGGTTGAAGGATGGTACATTCTTTAAGAAAGGTATGACCATCTGACAGCTATACAACATGCACAGCTTAATAAAATGTGGCACATATAGTAAAACTGTACCTCTACTATATGCTTTAATGTCAAAAAAGTCTTTGAAATCCTACAATTATTAATGGCATTCAACATACCATTTGTAATCAGAGCAGGGATTTGAGGTTGCAGTCAAGTTTGTATTATGCGACTTTGAAGTTGCAGCACTGAAAAGTGTACGGTTGAACATACCCGGAGCCCGTTCAAAGGGCTGTCTGTTTCATTTTAGCCAGAATATCTGGTGTAAAGTTCAATCCCTTAGTTTAGCTGCAATATACAATACTTGCTCTATGTTTCAATTTCACGTAAAGTCACTCGTAGCTCTAGCATTCTTGCCAGAATCAGAAGTGATCCCTACTTTTGAGCTTTTAAAAGGTGTATTCCTTGAGGAGGGTAAAGACCTTCTGCATTATTTTGCAGATTGGTACGTTTACGGAATAAAATATAAGTTTAATACCCATACTTTTGGCAGTATACGCTTTCCACCCCCTTTTCCCTGTCACATTTTGGAATGCGTCTGATTTGAATGAGCTATTTCTTCCACGCACCCAAAATTCAATTGAAGCGTGGCATCGTAGATTAAAGTGCTTGCTAGGTGCATGTAATACAGACTTACATGTTCTCCTCCTTGCTTTAGTCCGTGAACAAAATTGAGTTGACGAGCTCAGAGTTCGGATGGAAACAGGATGCCCTCCTTCTCTGCAGAAAAGATGACTGGTAACCCAGCATGAACAATTCAGAATTGTTATTTCCCAGAGAACGTGTTACTCAAGTGTGGACTATGTCAAAGCTATAGCTCGTCTGTTAAAAATGTGATGTTTATCTCTGTACTTTACGGTATCAGTATTGGCAGAAATCTATGTGTTAGAATGTGCTTTACAGTACTATACATGAAGCATATCTGACATGCTTTACAGTGGGACTACGTGGACTGTGGGATTATTTGAACATTTGCATTATGTCAACGCACTACTTGGTTGTATTCCTATTTTTGGCTGGTATTCACTGTTTGCAGTTTACAGGGAAAGAGAAACTGATTCACATTTCTGTTTGGTGTTGTCATTTGCAAAGTGGTCGAATATTGTTTGAACACGGATTTCAGTTCGTTGTTGTGGGGCTTGCGATTATGTTGTCGATGTTTTAAATGTCAGTGTTGTGTTGGCCGGTATTTTGGGTTGTCATGTTTATGAGCTGTCGACTATGTGGTGTTGGTGTTTTTAGTGTCGATCTTCTGAGCTGCCGTTCTAATGTAGTAGATCCATAGAACTGTTCAAACTCTCAAAGTAATCACTCTATTCTCTTTCTAAAGCCCTGCACTTGCTCATCTCTTATAAGGAAACACTAACTAACTAAAGCACTCCACCCTCCTTGACTTCTCATAAGTATTAGGCTCCCGATTGGTCCTTCCTGATCAAGTGAAAAATCAGTTCCCTTCCCTAATCTGATCAGTAAAAAAACAGTTCCCTATACTAATCTGGTATGTCCAAGGGTCAGTTTCAAGGTTACTCTCCAGTCCAGCTGGTGAATCTGGGAATTTTGAGGCAATGTTACAATTGCCTTATGTACACAGACAACCCTCTCCTCCTTCCAACAAACTCTAATACATGTGAGAGATGCAGTTACACAGCCAAACTGGAGGCAGAGCTCTCTCAACCCAAGACTGGCACAGTCAGTCAGGAGGAAAAGGTAACCACCCACACCACAAATCCAGTCTCACACAGACCTATTGCATCTGCATACCCAACACATAAACACACAAAAACATACTCGGAGGCTCTAAATAAAAATCTGCCTAAACAGCAAAGACCTCCTAAGCAGATATCCAAGCAATAGCCACCCCTCAACAATACCCAGGAATCACATATCTCACAAAATCAGTGTGCCTCACAGTCACAGCCCTTAAGGCCAAACAACACACCAAATACACTTGTTATAGGGGACTCTATTGTCCGGCACACTGACGTCCCGCTCACCAGATTGAACAAGGAGAAGGTCACTGTAAGCTGCCTGTCGGGTGCCAGGATCCGCCACATAACACAAGCACTCAGGTCACTCCAAAGCAAGTACAAGTATGACTCCGTCATTGTCCATGCTGGTGTGAATGACCTGAGACGTACCTCCCTGGACTACATGAAAAGAGACATAGAGGAGCTCTCTGACCATGTAGCCTAGGCTGGTATGACCCTGACCTTGAGTAGCATCTTGCCCTCACCAAGAATGATGCCACAGTATAAAGACAGAATGATCAGTTTCAACAACTGGCTAAAGTATTGGTGTCATGCAAAGGGGATCCAGTGTCTGTCAGCCTGGGATGACATGCTCGACAAGCCACGTTGCTTCGCTAGGGACGGCTTACACCTGTCACCCTTAGGCTTTCGTATACTGGCCAAGGCTCAGCCCCATAGTGCCTTTTTTTTTAGGCAAGGCTCAAAGGACAAACCCACCTCCATAGACAACCCAAGGATAAAAAAACTAAAGGTAATGCTACTCAATGCCAGAAGTCTAAACCTCAAGATGCATGCACTCGAGGCTCTCCTCAGTATGGAGAAAATCGATGTCTGTGCAGTAACAGAAACCTGGTTCAAGGCTCCTAAGAGCACCCCAGCACTACCAGGTTATAACTTATACCATGTGTTTTGGCCCCAAAACTCAGACCGAAGCACAAAAGGAGGGGGAGTATCTATATTCATCAAAGATACCTACACCTCCAGGTTAGTGGCACTGCACAAAGCATCGGAAACCATCCATGTGCAACTATCAGCGGGCAAAACTGCCTTTCAGTTTGTAGCCTGCTACAGAACACCCTCCCTATTACAGGAACCCCACTTGGCATTCCTGAGAACACTGGAGAATATGAAGGTCTCTCCAAACACTATGTTATTGGGTAACTTCAACTACCCAAACATTGGCTGGGAAAACTACTCAAGCCCAAATACCCTCACCCAACGGTTCCTTGAATTTATAAACTCTAATGCAATGGAACAACTGGTCACCACTCCCACAAGAGGGAACAACATATTGGGCCTGGTCATCACCAACATGGGGACTCTATGTTCCACACCAGAGGTAAACCCCTCATTGGTAAGATCAGACCATAAACAAATTTCCCTGGACATCCATATCCCGTCCCCACCCCCAGCCAAGGAAATCACTGTAAAGAATTTCTCAAAAGCCAACTTTTCACTTCTCAAGACTGAGGTGGAATCCTTCAAAGCTCCCGGGCCAGAAGATAATACAGCCCAATCTGCAGAATCCTTTACAAATGCATTCTATGAGCACCTGCAGGAATGCATGGATCATGCTATCCCAAATAAAACCAAGACTCACTCCTCCAAAAACAGGAGACTGGTCTGGTGGACCCTGGCCATAAATAAGCTATACAACAGAAGGAGGAAGCTACTACATGACAGAGAAAAATCCCAAAAAGGGAAGGCATCTCTGATTAGTATTAGCAAGAAACTTCAATCCCTCACAAAATCATCAAAGGCCAGTTTCAAAAGAAAAATTGCCCTAGACACTAAAGATAATCACAAGGCCTTCTTTAGTTATGTCAGGAATATGGGTGGTAACTCCCAGATATGCTCTGAATTTTTGCATAATGGTACAAAATATACCAAACCTACAGACATAGCTAACATTCTGGCAGACAGATTCAGTGCAAACTTCTGCCCCCCTTCCCTCCCAAAGGAGCAAATGCCTATCCCAACTGAATGTAACCTCCCTGACATCACAGATGCACAGGTGAAAGCTGCCCTCTCCAAAGTGAAAAACACAGCATCTATGGGACTGGACGGTGTCCCAAGCTGTGTCTTACACGAGCCCCAAGAAGAACTGAACCCTCACATTAAGTCACTGTTCAAACTTAGCCTTACTACAGGATATGTACCCAAAGAATGGTGTATAGCTACAGTGGTCCCACTCCACAAAGGTGGTGCCACAATGGACCCCGGAAACTATCACCCCATAAGCCTGACTAGTCTGGTCTGTAAAGCTATGGAGCGTATTATCATGGAACTCATAAACAAAGACATTGGGAGCCTCCAGACACTGGAACCTACCCAATTTGGCTTTGTTAAGGGCAGATCTTGCCTCTTAAACCTAGTTGATTTCTTTGAAACAGTTACCAAAGCCATAGATGAGGGCAAGGTAGTCCACACAGCCTACCTGGACCTCGCAAAAGCATTCGACACAATACCCGACTCAGGCATCATAAATAAGCTTACCAGCTTAAATATCAACCCCTATATCACAAGATGGGTTGCAAACTGGCTCAGAGATAGAACCCACATGGTCAGAATCGCAGGTGCCATTGCCGAATCCAAACCAGTTACAAGTGACATCCCACAGGGCTCAGTTCTGGGACCTCTCTTGTTCAGTATTTACTTCTCTGAGGTTCAGGCTACCACGGGGGGGCTATAGCTGACAAAGTTTGCAGATGACTGCAAACTGGGTGCCATAATTGAATCTCCAGCTGACACAAGCATCCTCCAAAAGGGTCTCATAGAGACGGATGCTTGGTGCCAGAGCCACGGCCTCAAGCTAAATGCTAAAAAGTGCATAGTCATCCCCTTTGGGAAAAACAAGTGCCCACAAATTACCACATAGGTGGTAATCCATTAAGTACGGAAGAAGTAATTAGAGATTTGGGGAGCAACGTAGATAGTAATCTCTCCTTTGATAATCACATTGCCAAAGTGGTTAGAAAGACCTTCTATATAGCCCACCTTATCACAAAAGCGTTCACATCTAGATCAAGAGAGGTCATTGTGCCCCTCTACTCGTCACTCATCAGGCCCATAATTGAATACAATGCCCCTTTTGGGATGTACCTTACCCGACACCTGCAGCAACTGGAGAGACCCCAAAGGTACCTCACCAAGAGGATCATGGGCTACAAACAGATGTCCTATGCAGCTCGACTAAGAACTCCAGCTCTACTCAGTTGCTTACCGCCTACTCAGAGGCGATCTATGCCTGACGTACAAAGCCATGTCAAAACCAGAATTAATGGACATGCTCCACCTCAAAAAATCCAAGTCCCTTAGAGCTACACGCTCCAGGGACTTAAACCTCAGCACAAAAATAAATAGGACATGCTGGAGGGACAGATTCATTTCCTAGAGGCTCCCCTCACTCTGGAATAGAATCCCAATTCATGCTAGATACAGCCCCTCGCTGACTCTCTTCAAGCGGAATCTGGACGCGTGGATGGGAAATCACAAATTCACCCCTGGGATCTCTTCTGTGTCCCTGCTAGACAGAGGCACAGTAAACTAATCTTAAAAGGGTACCTTCTGTGACCTACTTTACAGAGGCACAGTAGGCTAATCAAATAGGGAGGCGTAAGCCAAATACACTCTGGCTAGGCTTATAAATGCCCTAGGGCAGATAGCCTAGTATCTACCTATGAACCTATATATATATATATATATATATATATACATACATATATACACACATATATATATATATATATATATATATATATATATATATATATATATATATATACACACACACACATATATATATATATAGGTCTAATTCTGATTGTCAAAAACTCACCTTTTTGACAACCAGAAGATCAAACCCATTTACGCGAAAGTGCACTAAATCGAAAGTGCACTTTCGCAAAAGCCAGTTCTCCGAAACATATTACAGTGGGGATAAGGAAAGATATCCTTTTCCCCACTGTAGTGTGATCTCGGAGTTAGTATATTTAAGTAGGTACAAGGATAATCAGGTACATTACGCAAAACCAAAGAAAAGTACCTGATTATCCTTGTATTTCTTCTATGTCTGTCTCATACTGCTGAACTGTCTGGATTTCAAACTTTACTTTTTTTTTTAATAATAAAAAAAAAAAAAAAAGCAATGGAGATCTTCCTTTCTCCACTGCTTTCTTTCTAAAGCACTGATGTACTGCGTAAGCATGGGAACATACGTCCCATAAGCATGAGCAGTACATCAAGAAAGCCCCAAGATACCATTACACAAAGAAATTATTTAAGAAAAGTAAGTAATTGCTTTTCTAAATAATGTCATTATATAATAGCAATAACCCATGGTTGGGTGTGGGTAATGCTGAATTTACCCACGGTTGGCTTTGTTTGAGAAAACTACAAGTGTGTGTGTGTGTGTGTGTGTGTGTGTGTGTGTGTGTGTGTGTGTGTGTGTGTGTGTGTGTGCGTGTGTGTGTGTGTGTGTGTGGTGAGTGTGTTTTTTTTCAGAGGTAAGCCCCCCTGACTCTTCATCGACACATACATACCAACTCCATGGTCACATCAACATGGAGAAGGGAACAATCACCCAAAACAATGGAATCACTGCTTGCATGCATTCAAAAATCACACCAGCATTGATTTCCCATAGAAAACCGATTGCAGTTCCGTACATGGCACTGTTTACTGACTGGAATCCTTACAAACTAACAAGAGCATTACTAACTTTATAAAGCACATGGCACAAATATCAAGAACAGTGAAAGACATTCTGCAAAAATCAGCTAAGAAACTGCCTCTCAAAATTCAGTCTAAAATTACAGCTGCTATATACATGCAACAAATTTCACTCCAACAAACAAATCGTCGACTAAGTATGTTTTCTACTAATGTTTTTCTACCTGTTGCAACTCTGTTAATTGACTGCTCTGCCAAACATACCTTAATTATGTATTTATCTATTTATCTATATTGCATATACATAGATATACATTCATATAGGGTTGGAAGTGTTGAACTGAGGAGCTGTAACTATTCCTGTTGAATGAGAGGTTTGCCTGCATGAAGATAAGTGAGGTTTGTTTTAATGTCAAAGATTTCTGAAATACCAGAAGCCCCATCATTAGTTGTAGGAGTGTATGTGCAAGTATTTGCTAGTTAGGGTTAGAGTTAAGGCTCCAGGAGGGTTTAGATTTAATGCAATGTGTGTATCTGTGATTGTTACAGGATGTGAATGTGTGTGTGTGCGTGTGTGCGTGTGTGCGAGTGTGCTTGTGTGCGAGTGTGCCCGTGTGCACGTGTGTGCATGTGTGTGTGTGTGTGTGTGTGTGTGTGTGTGTGTGTGTGTGTGTGTGTGTGCGAGCGTGAGTGTTTCTAGGTTAAGTTTATTGTAAGGGCTAGTTAGGTAATAATTTTAGTGTTGTGCCTATATGTCAGATGTATCCCTGTGACTGTCTTGTGTAGCGATACTTATATGGAAAGGGTTTTTGGTAAGGTAATATGTAGGGCTGGGATCATAGACAGCGGGGTTAACATTATCATACATGAGTGAGGTGCTACAGGGAAGCAAAGTCCTCCTGTCCGTCCTTACTTATATATGCTAACCCTAACTCAGCCACTGCCCCCATCCCCAATGGGTGAAACTGCTGCTTTACCAACATATCACATTCATTTGAATGGGGTTCTCCAGTTATTCACTTTGAACACTGGTAAACCTCATCAATGCACAATACTGTCCTTCTGCTAGAGTAACAAGCCAATTCCCCTTTTGGAATGGAGTGTAGGACTGTAGCAGTGTGTGTTAGCTTACATTGATTGAATTGGAACAGAGTCCTATCTTTTAAACTCAGCATGGAGAAACCGCTCAGTGTAGTGAGTTCCTCATCCCCATTCTTACTTGGACCAGGATTGATATGTTAAATTAGTTACTGCACTTGAAGTACTTGTTACTTTCTGTTTTAGATACTTTGCAAATTGTTCATTCTTGACTAAGTCCCAAAATATTTACAAGTTGGCAGGCAAGTGTTTAAATGTAGCAGTAAATAATAATATTCTACAATCAAAAACTTTCTTGGTGTATTACAGCTACCTGATGGGCTGTGAACTGTAATGCATGCCAGACATAATACCTAATGTCACACATAGCAATGTAATGCATTGCTTACTCGTATATTGGATTTTATTTTTGGTAAATAAGGGATAATTTTTCTTATTACATGTTATTTACTGCAGTGAAAGCTCACTTGTGAGTTGCATATAATATAGTCAGTGATCACTGAATGTGATACAAGGAACATATTCATAAGCCATAGTGAATAAAATGTGTTGTGACTTCTACATTCCCACAGATACAAATGCATGTATAAAAAGGTCTTAGTGCAAGGGTAGTCCAAAAGTAATTGCTACTTAAACTAATTAAAAAAATACTGCACAATACATCTCCACACACACACTACACATCTCCCTTGAACATTTAGAGGGCAAAGACAACTATGTGAGGATGCTGTTCATAGACTTCAGCTCTACATTTAACACAGTGGTACCAATGCAGCTGATAGAAAAAAATGGCACATTTAGGAATCAGTAAACATCTCTGTAACTGGATCCTGGACTTTCTGATTGAAAGACCACAGAGGGTGTGTTCAGGTAAGAACACATCAAAGTGCATCACGATTAAAACTGGGGCTCCATGGGGATGTGTTCTCTGCCCACTGTTATTCACCATCCTGACTCACAACTGCTATGATAAGTACAAGTCCAACCATATCATCAAGTTTGCTGATGACATCACAGTCGTGGGGCTCATCACAAAGGAGGATGAAAAGGTGTACAGAGAGGAGGTGGCATCTCTGATCAGTTGGTGCGAGGGGAACAACCTTGACCTGAACGTAAGCAAGACCAAACAGATTATCGTCAAATTCAGGAAAAGGAGAACAAACCACCCAATGCTCAGGATCAATGGTTTTAGTGTGGAGAGGGTTAAGAGTATGAAATTCCTTGGTGTACACCTTTCCAAGGATCTCTTGTGGTTGGGAAACACCAGCCAATTGGTCAAAAAAGCCCACCATTGCCTCCACCTTTAAAGAAGGCTGAAAAAGCTAAGCTTCTTCCTCATATTCTCTCCACCTTCTATAGAGGTGCAATAGAGAGCATCCTCACCAGCAACTTCACAGTGGGATTTAAAAGCTGCACAGTTACAAAAAGGAAGGCCCTACAAAGAGTGGTGAGGTTTGCAGAGAAGGTAACAGGTTCCAGTCTTCCATCCATACAACATCTTTATTCTGCAAGAAGCATCCGAAAGGCCAGCAAAACAATAGGTTCATAGATTAGTACTAGGCTAACTGCCCTTATGGTCCATATTAAGCCTAGCCAATTACCCCATGTGAGAAAAAAATTCTGCACCTTGTGTCTGTAAGGCAACCACCTTAACCATTATGTCAGCTTACCACCCCTAAAACATTCACTTCTCCCATGTCTTGAACCCACAACGCTGCCAACCACAGCATAGTGCATTAGCCCACTAGGCCACTCAGCTCTAAAATACAGGAAAACACACATCCTACACATGGACTGTTTAAGCATCTGGCATCAGGCAGGAGATACTGCAGCATCTGCTGCAGGACTACAAGATTTAGTAACAGTTTATACCCTACAGTGATTAGACTTCTGAACTCTGTCACTAGTCCCAGGGGTCTGGACACATAATACGTCAATTTTTGTTTATTTGTGCAATATATACTTACATATATTCCAAGTAAGTGCAACATTTATTTATTATATCCAGTCAGTATTATTTAACTCACTCAAGTACAATATTAGACAAATAACTTAGGCATTTTAATATGTAGTGTGTTTTGTATTACTTTAAATAGGGTAGTTAATTTAACTCAGAGGAGGGTATTCATTTCTTTATGAGTGTTGGTAAATGTCTCTACTCTTTCTTGTGTGTATTGGGAGTAGTACTGTATTTGTTAGTTATGTTTATTCCTCTTCTTGTATGTGTTGTTTCACTTTCCTTTGTAATCTCAAGAATTGAGCAGATGCATGAAATTTCGTTTAGGCTACACATGTGTAGTGCTAAATGACAATAAAGTTTACTTTGACTTTGACAATACTACTTATAGACATGCAGTTACTATAATGTACAACCATATCTAGAAGGGAAGATAGTTTTCCATATCACAGAAACACTCAGGAAAATGTTTAGATTTCAGCAACAGAATTATAGAACCTCTGCACTCATACCTCTTCAAAACACACTGCAAACAGTACACAATTATACTCTTATTCAGGAGATTATCAGCTTGAAGGAAGAAAGGGCAATCTAGTAATTTAGACTTTGGTGAGCAAGTCTCTCATATTTCTCCTGGTGGCAGACTAAATTAGTCAACATGTCATGTTGGCCCAAGTGATAAAAGACGCGGCCATAAAGATGATGTAATTGATGCCTGTTATTGGAATAACATAGGTACTACGAAGGAAACATGACAGAAATTTGGCAGGTGAGATTTATTCTGAAACTATAAAAGCAGAGAGGAAGTGTACTACAGCTGAATTATTGCTGTCTGAAGTCAGTTATGACAAGACACAAGTAAATCTGAAACCTCGTTGATCTAATGATTTCTGGAGCCATTCCGAAGTAAATACAAAAGCTGAGTTGAAGAGGTTGTAGTTGTTTATGATAATTGCACTATGCACTTTGGTAATGGGCACATTGTGGCATGTGACAACGCCTGCCTATTTATTCCTACTTAAAGATGCAGGCACTTACCAAAACAGTAAGAATCAATGCACTAACAAGGGTACATCCTGTTGCATATTAATTAACTAGGTAGAACTTAAATATTAATGCAATATAAAGCACACAGGCCTGTGAAAGTGCACCAAGGTTTTGAAACCATTGTACATTGTAATGGCATAAAAAGATCTACACAGCAATAGATGGGATTAGAGAAGACCTTCATTTTTTTGTTGTTTTATATCCACTGAATCACTTAGTGCTTATCTTCATTGTGTCCTTGAAGAATTGAAACATACACAAAACAAAGAAGAAGGCTAATGGTCTATCAAAGCCTCCCAAGTGCTGCACCTAGCTCTTGGGGATGTATAGCATAACTACTTTTGACCCATCCTTTGTTTTGTTACAGGATCTATGAATCCTTTTGTTGACTTACACCATACAGTTTCCCCTGAAAGTGCCTTACAACCCTCTTTGTGAGATATCACTTCCTTACAGCTGTCAGAAATCATTTCCCCTACCAGCTGTCATCCATGTCCCCTGGTAACATTACATTTTTTTTTCTGCATCATCCCCTCTAACTTATTCCCAAAATATAGTTAACAAAATAATATTGCTCTTCCTAGAATTTTTTAGCATATAAATGTCCATAATGTCTTCAAACCAAAAGTCTTTCAGAGAAATGTTGTGCTGCATCTTTGTATATAATTTCCCTTCCAGTTCACTGTTTATACTGCTGGACATGGTAGTCTAGATGTAGCCTTATTAATGCATTGTAGAACAAGAAAATGCCATTTTAATGATTGCAATCTACTCCCCATATCATGTACTCTAGCATACTGTTGCTTTGCCACTGTCCTTTCACATTATCTGCCTTGACACAGCCTGGCAGCTATTTTGGTCTCCAGATGGCATACTTGCAAGTCATTGTTGTTTGTTCTGTGAAGGAATTTAATTTCTAAAGTTTAATGTCTTGGTGACTTCCACTGCAATGTGCTGAACTGTGCAAACAGGGGATTTCTTCTATTCTCCACTGTGATGTGACATTGAGGTTGGTGTATGTATAATTTAGGGTGTATGGGGGAAGACCTCCCACACATGGTAATTTGTGAATGTTATCTTTCAATGAAAAGTGAATCAAAAAACTGTTTATCGGTGGGTAGTAGGTAAACCTGTCTTGCTCATTTTTCTACTCTTTTGCAGCTAAGAGTATGCACAGAGCTATATATTGTCCATCAAATCTTGCATTTTTCATTTCATTCGTGTTACAGTCTTTCCACCTGCCTTGAAAAACTATTCTAGGTCTATACAGATACTGGATCAAATGCAAAAAAAGTAGTCTTCTGGGCTGTGGGAAAAACAACTACAAATATTCATATGCTGTAGAAGAAAAAATAATAGTATATGCACAGTTAGTGAAGGATTTTGGAATTATAGTGGGCTCCTGCCTCAGTTTTAACAAACACCTGATCAGCCTTATAGGTGTTATGGTATCCTAAGCAATGTTAGACATTGCCTTGTGAACTGCGAAGCTTGTGTTCTAGTACCACCATATAAGATTGCAATTAGATTCCGTATGGAATACTACAGCTTCTTTTATGTTTATAATAATACCTAGTTATAAGACTCATGTGTGTGCAGATCTTTAACTAGAATGATCAAGGGGATGAGGCAGCACTCTTATAATGAAATATTAAAATTACAGCCTCCATATTCTGTGAGGTACAGATTAATTTATGGAGTTGTGCTATTAATGTATAAGCTTAGTCTAAATGAAACACTCTCGGCCACTCTGGATATGAATTTTTGAACTATAATCTTAACACCAGAAACTCCAGTCATTTGATTTCTTTGCCTCATGTAGATACATATGGTTAGAATAACTTTTTCCTTCTTAGAAGGGATGGGGTAGAATAGCTTTCCTCTTGAAATTAAAAGCATGGCAGAGTATAAGAGAAAGGGAGGATTATTCCTAGTTTCCTCCTAATGTTTGTGTGTTGAGATTATCAGTAAACAAACTCTTAGATAGCCCATATGGGGGGGTTCTAAGTTGTTCAAATAACATTGAGTATTAAACATTGGGTCAGTATTACCAATCAGAGGCAGTTAATCAGTCATTCTAATCTTGGTCAATCACTTACTTATCTAAATTTTATGTTCTTATACGGCTCAGCACATTCCAGCAATTAATCAGAAAGAATAAATAATAAACTAATAAGGAATGGAACCTAAAGGATCCTGGTAGTCTTTTTGTTCAACAAATCACTGAAACAGATGCTGAAAATGTTTGTATTTCAACAATTGAGTTGTATAGCTAGTGTTCACGTACGTCTTTGAAACAATTAAAAAGGGATACAGATTCATGAAAAGTTGCATCTAAACATTTCCAGAAGTTGTGCATACAATAGTAATCATGAAGTTGCTGTGGTAGAGAATCTCACAGGTCTAAAACATTATAAGATCAGGCATCTCAAACATAAATCTGGGGATTGGTAACAGTACCTAAGACAACTGTACCTGCAACAGCTAGCAGGGCACTAAATACTCCTTGAAACAGATGGAAACCTGGGTATCTACGACTCTAAACACCATGACAGGCACTTGACAAGAGGTCTGATACTCAGCAGTGGGCGAGAGAGTGCAGAGCCTGTATAGATGCCAGACAATAGGTGCTGTGCAGCTGTCCTAAGGGCTATACTTACTGTAACCTGTCGATCTCACTGGTTTAAAGTCCAGGGTAAAGGGCACTACAGTATAACTTACCTGAGTGACTGCACAATTTCTTCTTTGCCGAAGTTGTCAGGCGGTGACAATATAACCAAACAATGTCTATTACCTTGTCCTGCAATGTCAATTGGTCACTATGCATTACTTTGAGACTACATAATTTAGACTTAAATTCCAAACTATGACTCCCATAGATAGTACAAAGGATAAGGACAGCAGTTGTGAAGGTCTTTAAAGTTACATGAAAAGTCATGGCAATAGTTTTGGATCAGCTAAGCTTGAAGTCATTAACAGAAATCTAAGAAAGCTTATCCTTTAAGTGGGCTTTGACTGGATTTGACTCATCCACAAATTTCTTAGAGAACAGTATCATCATTGGCATAGCTAAAATATCATTAACCTATCAACCAGTCTAACTCACCAAATAAAAGTATGTACATCCAAACTAGAACCTTGTGCAAAGGAAGGCCATATAGAAATTAACTTAATAAGGGTCACCAGAAGCATTCAGCTTTTCAAGAGTGGTGCAGAAGATATCTAAAGCTTTGCAATATTAAATTAATGCACTCTGATGTTGACAAATTACTATGAGGCTTTCTGTAATGCCAAACACTATATGTAATATTTCCATTTTTTGGCCTGTCCAAGACTGATTTTGCCAGTAGCTGAATATATGCACATGCTTTGGAGTGTTGATCTTTTCTGTCTAGCTCAGTAGCTCAAAATGACCCACAGACAAATAGGACTAATAGCAGCATCTAATGATTAAGGGTTAAAATCAGGACTTCCAATACTTCTTTATTTATAACCGTAGTAGTGCAAAAGCATCCACAGCGAAACAACCAAGAAATACCAATGTTAGTGATGCTTGTGACGCTAAGTGCTCGAAAGTACCTCCAGCCAGCCCAATGGATAAATTCCACAGTTTATTAAGCAGACCACACAAAAAATATATAAACGCTCTTCCAACACAAATAATTGCGTTTTCGTCTCACTATGTGGGACTTCATCAGATACTAGGAAGTTGTGCTAATGACATTTAAATATCTTAATTCCTTTGCAATTGAAGTAATATACCAATGAAAGTTAGTCTTTCACAATTTAAAATACCCAATCGGCTTCACTTACTCATGAATATTCATGAGTATTTCATACATTATTCAAGATCTCCTTAGTGTTGCAAATCTCCGTTCCAAAACATAGGTTTTTATATATGTATATAATATATGAAAAGGAGATTACTTAACAATAAACTTCCACACTAACTTTTCTACCCTTGAATATTTGTTCTTATAATAAATAAAAGCATACAAAAAATACATACAATACATAAAATACTTAAAAACCATCCTTAAAATACATAATTATAATAACTTCCTTGTTACCTATCCAAGTGTGTGAATATAAAAATATATATTTAAATATATAAATAAATAAATATAAAGTGCATTAAGTATATATAAAACTTATATATAGTATGAAACATTGTGTATGACATAAAAATTATTATCAATTAGAATTTAAGGGACGCTTAGGGAATGTTTAGTAAGATTCTATGAATCTAATTAAAAACTTCTTTATAAATAATGAAAATAACTTTCTCCCTCTTCTTAATGATTCAAAAGTCTACTACTCTCTAGTGTTAAAAACTGGAATTTATTAACTTAAATTTTATTTGATTTTAACCTTAAAATAGCTCCTATGGATATATGATCATTTAATCCTGGGCTTTTACTAGCATCTAAATGTACCTGCCACCATAACTCCCTACTTTCTAATATATCCTCCCATGGGCCTCCCCTGGGGTCAATCTGAATCTGTTCTAATACAAAAAACAAGTAGGTTGCTCCCAAACAATTTTTAGTGTGTTTGTAAAGTGCATTTGTTTCTCTTTCTTTTTTGATGTCGTAGGTGTGTTCATAGACCCTCTTTTTTAAGGGTCTCTCTGTCTTTCCAATATAGAAAGATTGACATATTTGGCAGGTCACTAAATATACTACTCTCTGTGTATCACAGTTATAATAACTGTAACTTTTTATTAATTTATTTCTACTCTCCAAGTACATTTCTGTCTTATTTGTTATAAAAATGCATTGAGCGCACCTACCACACTTAAAAGTCCTTACTGTCTGGTCAGGTTTTGTTCTCTTTGTCTTACCTGTTCTTTCTAACATATTCCTAATATTGGGTGGATTTTTATAAACAATTTTAGGTACTATCTTCCTGACTTCCTCAATGTCAGTATAGGTTAAAAATTGTTTCCATTCTCTACTAATTATTCCCCCTACATTTTTATTGGAGGAATTATATTCTAGTATCAATCTTCTTTGATAATTTTCACCTTCATTATCCATTTTTCCTATATTTTCTATTTTTTCATTTCCTATAACATTAGTGGTAGTTCGTTCTATACCTTTAATAGGGTGGAATCTTCCACTTCTACCTATCTCAATTTCTTTCCTTATGTTTCTTATAAACTCAATAGGATAACCTTTTTCCAAAAACATATTTTCCAGTCTATCACATTCTATGTAAAAATCCTCTTGTCGACTCGTCATTCTGGACCCCCTCACAAATTGTCCTTTTAAAATATTTTTCTTACTGTGAAAGGGGTGTGCACTTTGAAAGTGTAGAAAGGAATTAACGTAAGTTGATTTCCTATATACTTTTGTTTCAAAACTACTTTTGTATTTGTAAATCTCCACATCTAAGTAATTAAGCACATTTTTGTTTTTAGTATAAGTAAATTTCAAAAAACTTGTGGTAGTATCTAAATATTCCATGAATTCTTGGAAGTCTTTTTCGCCCCCTATCCAGAACATAACTATATCATCCAAAAACCTATGATATAATACCCATTTGTCTTTATATTTGGAATTTGTGATATATTTTTCCTCCCATCTGGATAGTACTAAATTCGCGTATGTAGGGGCGCATGCTGCTCCCATTGAGACTCCGGATTTTTGTTTATAATATTCACCATTAAAAATTAAATAATTATTTTTCAAAATCACATCCATGAAGTTGACAGTAGCTATTTTTTCTTCATGTGTCATGATATTGTCTAAAAAGATACTTTCTTCAAATAATTTCATTCCTTCTTTGTGTGGAATACAAGAGAACAAGTCAACGATATCTATAGTAATGAAGGTGATTTCTTCCTTAAATACTTTAGGTGTTATCTCCCTTAGAAAATCCCAGGAATCTTTTAATATAGTATTATTATTGACCCATATATGCTTTGCTTTTGTATCGGCATATTTAGCTAATGGAACAGTCATTGCTCCTGCTGCTGACACTATGGGTCTTAATGGGGGATTTTCCTGATTTTTGTGTATTTTGGGTATGCCAAAAATTGTGGCCACCCTTGGGTTTTTCACCTTTAAATAATTAACAGTTTTGATATCTATAACTTTTTCTAGGTGTAAATCATGAATTAATAATTAAATTTTTTTATGTGCCATCTCGACCTCCTGTTTTGAAGCTACACAGTAATTGTCTTCGTTATTTAGAATGGCACGCATTTTTGCTTCATATAAAATTTTATCCATTATTACTATCCCACCCCCTTTATCAGGTTTCATGATTCTCACTGTTTTGTCCTCTGTAATTTCTTTTAATAATTTATTCTCATCCTTTGATAGATTCTGGTAAAAATAAGTTCTTTTCCTAGTGTGATTCTTTCTTATTTCTTTTTCCAAAACCATCTCAAAGTTCTTAATTTGTGGTAAAAGAGGGGGGTTGTATATTGATTTCCTAGCCAATTCTATGGTTTCTTTATTTTCTTTGTTCTCTTTATTAAATCCTGCTCTAGAAGCCAAAATAGTTAAATTAATTTTCCTTAAAAAAGTTTCATATCTATAATAGTACTAGCTGTGTCTCCTTTCTTAGATGGGATATATTTTAACCCTTTACTTAATAGATTAAAATGTTTTTTGTCAAGAGTATAATTACTAAAATTGTATATTGAAAATCCTTCAAAACTGTTTTTAACATTTTCTCTATAAATGTCATTATTCTCTGTCATATTTTTGGTGTTATCTTTATCAAAATTATAATTTAAATCAAAGTCAACAACTAAATCAAAATTAGAATCCAATCCTACATCATAATTAGACTCTAAATGAACGTCAGAAATTTGCTCTTGGCCAATATCATAGTGGGTGAGGGTATCTAGTACCTGAATCTCCCTCTTCCCCTCCCCCCCCGCATCTGAAAATTCCCTCTCCTATCATTTCCTTGCTCAAATAAAATTTCTTGATCTTTATTTCCTAATGGTGGAAATTCCATATCATATAGATGTTCCTCAATTATGTCTCTATTGTAATTCCTGTTGTCGTCCCTTTTGTTTTTGTTTTTATTATTATTATTTTTCTTACTTCCTTTATAATAATTATTATGTATAGGCTTAGGATAACTCATGTCATTTGCATATTCATACATGTCCCTATTCAATTTGTTGCATTTACGCTGTATAATTTCATCACATTTCAAGTCAATATCACTTCTAATTTTAAAATATTTCTCTTTTTCTTCATTAATACTAAAAATCATATCACTTTTAATACATACATAAATTTCTCCAATTTCCTTATCTAAAAGTTTTAATTTTCTTTCATTCTCGTCAATAATATGTTGCACAACTTCCAACCCACATTTATTAAAAGTTTTCAACAAACTTTCATAAAAAACTGTCCCCATTTGCACATTATTGGGGTATTTACATATACGAAGTCCCTTTGGGACTATTTCCTTTTTAATGCATTCTTTTAAATAAGCGTTCTCAATGGTGCACGTTCTGTATTGTAACATTAGTTTATAAAGTTTATCTAATTTCACACTGTAAGTGTCACCATCCGCAACACTTTTTCTCATATTGTCAATACTATGAAAATTAAAGTTCTTCTGAAGCCACTCATTGGTGGTTGTAACGTTAATAACAGTACCTGTTGTGGTTTTAGGTCTAGCTCCTAAGTCATTGTATGTCGTTCCTCTTTGAGAAGGACCACTTCTTCCTTCCCCAAAAATGTTCGGTGTATTGCGAGGATCAAATTCTGATTCCTGAAGATTTCCTGGGTCACCGGCGTCCTCATGTTCGCCAATAAGCTCCCTTTTCCTTTTATGTTGCTGCTGGACTAACCCTTCGGTTCCTTGTGACTTGTCCTCGTTTCTTAAATAAATAAGGTTCGAACATACTGGTGTAAGTAAGTTAACAAGTTCTGTGAGCTGACCTATTAACTTCCTGGTCAAACCAAGTTCTTCCTGCCCATCTGGATTCATACTGAATATGCGGCAGGCTGCTACCCGGTGTACTCAGAGCACTCACTGAAATCCAACTAATAACCGTAGTAGTGCAAAAGCATCCACAGCGAAACAACCAAGAAATACCAATGTTAGTGATGCTTGTGACGCTAAGTGCTCGAAAGTACCTCCAGCCAGCCCAATGGATAAATTCCACAGTTTATTAAGCAGACCACACAAAAAATATATAAACGCTCTTCCAACACAAATAACAATTGTGTTTTCGTCTCACTATGTGGGACTTCATCAGATACTAGGAAATTGTGCTAATGACATTTAAATATCTTAATTCCTTTGCAATTGAAGTAATATACCAATGAAAGTTAGTCTTTCACAATTTAAAATACCCAATCGGCTTCTTTATTTATACTGATCACATGATACAGTAGTGCTAAACAGGATTTTGAAAGTTATAATAGAAATGGAAATGCTAGCAACTCCCTACATAGCAAGTTGGTTTGAGAACCCATAGTGGCTATAACCTTTGGGAAAAACTCAGTTCCCACTAATTACCACACTGATGGTAGCCCACTGAACACTGAAGGTGTTATAAGAGATCTGGGGACACAGGTTGACAGCAACCTCTCCTTCAACAACCACATTGCCACTGTGGTCAGAAAGTCCTTCTATGTGGCATATCTCATTACCAAGGGTATTGCATCCAGGAAGAAAGAGATCATCATCTCTCTCTACTCTTCCCTCATTAGACCAATCATCGAGTATAATGCCCCATTTGGCAGGAACCTCACTAAACACCTGCAACAGCTGGAAAGGCCACAAACGTACCCCACAAAGAGGATCCTAGGCCTTAAACACATGCCTTATATGGGCAGACTCAAAAAACTCTAGCTTTTCTCTTTCTCATATCGTCTATTAAGAGGCGATCTCTGCTTGACTTACAAAGCCATGTCTGACCCAGCTCTGTTAGAAATGTTACACCTAAGGAAATCCCAATCCCTCCACACTACATGCTTCAGGGACCTCAACCCCATTACCACAATCAACAGAACATGCTGGAGGGACAGGTTCATAACCCAGAGGCTGTCCATGCTCTGGAATACACTTCTCATACATGTCAAGCAGAGCACCTCACTGGCCCTTTTCAAGAGAAATTTCGATGAGTGGATGGGAAATAGAAAGTTCACCCCAGGGATCACTACAATGGCTCTATTTGATAGATGAACCAGGAACTAATGGTGGCATGATGCCAGGGCACTTCTATGGACTAGGTTTGTAAAGGCCCCAGGGTCATTAGCCTAGTACACACCTATGAACTCTCAACTATCCAGATTTTCACAGAAAATTCAGATTTTTCCTGATATTTTTGGTCTGTCCCTCATAAAACTTGTGGTTTTCTAGCAATTTACTGATGACTGAAGCCACTAAATAATGGAATACATTTCAATTTCAAAATTAATATCTTTCATAAAATAAATACTAACACAAGTTGTATAATTTTAGCAACTTTCTCAGTCTATAAGAACAATATTTAAAAAACAGCCATATTTTTGGACCTTTGCCCCACACTATTTTAGGCTTTATCCAGATTTTTTGAACTAGTAGGTTAAGAGGTATGATGGCAGCTACAGAAAGAATTTGCATTGCATACAAATACTTCAGGATGATTATTTTTATAATAGCAAACTTGTTATTAAAGAGCATAAACATCTTAGTCCAGATGTTAAGTAAGCATATTACATAGAAAGAAACAGAATTATAATTTTCAGGTTTCAAGCTGATGCATGAGAGACAATAAAAATATTTCAAGATATTGTAATTCTGATGTGGGCCTGGTGTACTTATGTTTAGACCTGCCCGAGCTATAAGATAAAACATGAATGAAGACACAACAACTGGTTCTAAGTTGTAGTTTATACATTTTTGGTTATTGTTCAACTCTGGTTTTGTCATTTTCCATTGATCGTTTTTGTTTTAGTTTCTGAGTGCTTCTGTTTCCGATGTTAGTTTTATAAGTTAAAACATAATTACTATAAATGCTGGTCTGTCCGTGTTAATCCTTAGATACTGAAGTAGTACAAATGAGACAATACCCTCCAGTTTTACTAAGGTATTGCTCTGAAATATCTAAAAACAAGAACATGTCCTCAGCAAAGTTTGACATGTTTTTCTTAATGATTAGGAAACAGTTCATCAGTAAAGATAGTATTGGCAGCTATAATCTAATTGGCTATAGCACAAATTAAAGGTGGCAGAAAAGCCTTGAATTGCACCATGGATTAACTTCGCTGTCTCAGATACATCTCAGACAGCCAAAATGTACATATAAAAGTTCTGAAAGGCACTTAATAATGCAGTTAATAATCAACCTGGTAAGATCATGGTCTTCAAGACTGTGAATAGTTACTGTAAACTAAAAGAAATGAAAGGCTTCACAACTAAACATGCATGGAATATGGCCACCAAGTGATCCAGGAACGTGCCCTTTTGACATGCAAGAGCCTGCCTACACTGTTTATGCACGAAAAGCCCTGCAGTATGTTAATCAGCTCATTTGCTGGTGAAAACCTTGCAAATGAGCTGAATTAGCGATTCAGGAAGTAGGCAGGTCTCCATGCAGGAACAGTGTAGGGTGCAGAAATGTATTCGGCTACTAGCGGAATACATTTCTGCAAAATAGAAAACGGAGGCATGACAGCCTCAAAGAAAGCATGTAGTCCCTTAATTAGGCATGCCAATGGCCAAATACATGGCCATTGGCATGAAAAATAGTTTATTTTTTGTAAAATAAAAGTTTTTTTTTTGGTTCATCTTGGCCATTTAAGCAAAGGGCAGCAGCGTGCAAACGAGATTGTGCTGAAAATACAAAAAAAAAGGCAAAAAATCAAGTTTGAGAGCAATCTGCATTTTGCCATAATAGTCAATGGCATGCAGAATGAAAACAATACCAGGGAACATTGGTTGCTAAGGGGAAAGGCTCACTGTAAATGTGGTATCTCAGGAGTAAGACAGTGAGGTATGAAAATGAGGGGATTTATACAGAATCACAAATTTCTTCTAAGTGTCAGACTGCAACTAAACATGTAGGTGTTCCAACACCATGGTGTAGACAGGAGGAGCAGCTAACATAAAAAGTGGGTGTGTCATGAATGCTGTAAGCACATTGGAACTCAGTGGCTCGTGTTTGCCCTTAGCTAAGCACACCTAAGGTAGGGGGGTGTAAGAGGCTGTATTTCCCTATTCCATGAAATGCAGAGCGTGTTCGCATCTAGGAAGGGCCAGTTCTGCTTAAAACTGTTTACTTTAGCTATATGGGTGTGCGCGGCAAACACTGAGCCTAAAACACACAAAAAAAAACACAGGGGATAGCAGAACTCTTGGCATTTGAGCACCGGGAATGCACTGCGCACATCAGGGCTTAAATGGGGAGGAAATGGGAAAGAGAAATGCAGGAGGAAGGCAATTAAGGAGAACAAGCATAGCTGGCAGGTGGAATGTATCAGAATCACCCAATTACACAGGCAGCAGCCCAGCACACTACTAAAAACTATGCAAACACCTTTCAGTCTGTTTTTTCCCACAAACTCTACACAACTGGTGTACACATTTGGGGAATTTTAAACTGACAAATCTAACAAAACATGTTAGAGGCTGCTGTTGCTCTGATCTATCAGCATGTGTTAGAAACTGTGGTGAGGAGGAAAATGCTGACAACCAACTCAGACCGAGGAGGAGGAGAAGAGTGTTCAGACCCAGGGTAACCTACTAGGGGCGACATGATCTGGAGATAGTAGAGTGATACAGGGTGGACAGGGACATACTTCAGCAACTTGTTGAGCTGTGCCAGCCTCGCCTCAGAGCCAGAACCAACAGAGAGGCACCCATCCCAGTGGATACCAAGGTATGTATAGTCTTAAGTATACTAGCTACAGGTACTTTCCAAAGACCAACTGGGGATATCATGGGGGTCTCACAGGCATCTGCATCCAGGATACTCCACCAGTTCCTGGATGCATTGCAACCACAAGCTGCTGAGTACATTCACTTCCCCAGCACCAGTGAGGAGAGGACCAGCAATATGGGTCTTTTCCACTGTGTAGCAGATGTACTGGATGCTATAGACTGCACGCACATACACATCAAAGCACCACCTGGTTATAGGGGTAGGGTCTAAATAAACCGCAAGGGCTTCCCTTCCATCAACTGCCAGGTCTTGTGCGATGCCCAAGGCATTATCATGAACATGTGTGCTGGCAGCCCTGGAAGCTATCACGACTCCCACATCTGGCATTCATCACAGCTGTACTGGGCGTTTGCCAGTGGGGACATCCCATATGGCCAGCTGGTGGGGGATGCTAGGCTATGCACTGGAGCCATGGCTGATGACACCCTATAGAAATGCACACACACCCACACAAGAATGCCATAATGAGGCACACGTGCAAACCAGGATCATTATAGAGCATGTGTTTGGGATCCTCAAGTCACAGTTCCGCTGCCTTGACATATCCGGTGGAGCCTTGCAGTACTCTCCAGCCACCTGTGCACACATGTTCATAGTATGTGCCTTGCTACACAATATGATCCTGTGGAAACAGCTGCAGCAGGTAAAAATGGAGAAGGGTTACATAGCCCTCCACCATTCCTAAGACCTCCACAGGCACAGAGTGACTTGGAGGAGGAACATCCTGAGCCTGCCCCTGTAGGCAGACGGAGGCGTGCCCAGTATACCCTGGCCTTGGCAAAGAGGCAACGCATAACACATACACTGACACTGTAGGGTCCCAGGGACTGATCTCTCTCTCTTTCTCTCTGACTCGCACACACAGTAAAATGGATGCCGAACATCACACCACCTATACCTGACCATGTATAGGCAGTGTATTGCGTGCATCCGACATAGTCATAATCAATCAGGTCCCTGATGATGTGGTCTATACCCGTACAGAGTAGACTTGTCAGGCTAAGGGCCCAATAATTCCCAGGATGCTACCCCTTTATGGAGAGGGATGACTCTAGCAGTGTGCCATTTTAGAAGGACAAAGCCTGAGGTGAGTCTGTGACTGAGCAGAGCACACAGATGTGGTGCCAGGTCTCTTTGTATGTCATGTAGAACACAGCCACTGATATATTGGGGTCCCATGGAAGCTGTATTCGATGCAGGTCTAACCTAGCCTGCAGTAATGCTGGGTGCCTGGCATTCATCTGCCATTGTGATTGTCCACTTGGGGGGGGGGGAGAATGGGATAAAACTGGCACTGAATGTGTTGGCAAGACTGTGGCCAATATCTGTTGTGTCAGGATAGGAATCAGCATTGTGCAGTAACTCACAGCACTTGTGGTTATTGCTGTGGAGGTTGTTGATGTAACCATCAAAGGCTATTGTGAGTGTTGTCAGTGTCTGCTGCAATTCTGCTCTCATAGCTGCCTGTAGGGGATTCCATGAGGGATCCCAAGTTGTGTTTGAGGCTAATAAGGGGGGGTTTACCAGTCTTGGGACACCACCTTTTTCTGCAACAGTGTCCTCCTTCTGTTGTATGCTTTAGTAATGCCAGGGGACCATCACATTGGCGTTCAGTGTTTGCAGGACAGTGTCTAGGTTCTGTTGGCTATAACTAGCACCATGCATCCATGTACATGTTTGTGCAGTGCACATGTGTATGATTTGACAGTCATGCAGCTATTTCCCATTGGCATGGGTGCAGTGAAGTCATCCACCCCTGTTTTTATGACTGCAAAGTCAGCTCTGGAGAGGTTTTGCAAGGTGGTTACTTTTGTGGGGGGTGTGGGTGAGATGTTGAGCTCCATGTTGATTACATCACATTTGGATCTGACCAGGTAGGGATTGACAACTGTTGTTGAGCAACAGTCCCATATGTAATTAATCGACACTGGTCAAGGTTGTTTCATCCTCTACTGGGGTCAGTATGAGTTGGTCAAGGGCATTGGAAATGATGAATTCCATTAAGCATTGGGCCAGTGTACAGGTGCTTGACTACTTTCCCCAGGTGATGGAGGGGGTAGTTGAATTATCCTACTATGTCAGTGTCAGGTTGGACCTTCATAGATGCCAGGGTGTTGAAGAATGTGCATTGACAGTCTAGGGACATAGATGGTGACTAATGGCAGACTATGGTGTGGATTGCACTATTACCCAAAGTTAGTTGTACCGGACATACCTCCAATGCATTATCTTAGGATACTAGTCTGGAGGTGTGCATATCCATTATGAATATGGAGACAACACCACCTGTGGAGGTGTGGTCCATGTTTGAGGGCTGACAGCTGTGGAATGCATCACAGCCTATTAGTACAGGGCTGCTGTCTGCTGCTGTGAACCACTTCTCCATTACAGTACAAATGTCAATGTCCTCCAGTCTGAGGAGAGCTTTGTGTGACTGCATCTTGACAGTTAGATGTCTACTGTTAAGCAGCATAACCCTCAGATTGCATACATGTCTAGCTGTTATGGTGATAATTTGATTTGGAATACTGCCTAATAAGGCACTATAGGGGTGGCCAGACACTTACCCTGTACCTGGAAACCCAGGGCTGACAGATTTAGGACATCTCTGACAAGGCATTGAGGTCTGTCAATCATGTTATCTCAAGCAGAGAGATACTGGATCCCCTGAGAATGACACACAACATGTAAGCCAATGTTGCAGTCAATTATCTGTTGATAGTACTACAGCATCATTCCAGGTTACGGCAGTATACTGCTCAGGGCTACTGTCACACCTGCCTGGACCACATAATCTGAGAGTTCAACCATGTTTCTTGTCATGTAGTCCAGGGAGGTGTGTCTTAGGTCATTCACACCCACATGGATGTTGACAGAGTGATACTTGTAGTTGTTGTGGAGTGGCCTGACCGGGTGTGTAATGTGTTGGATGCTGGCATGAGATAGACAGTTGGTTGTTATCTCCTCCATAATCAACGTATTGTGCAAGGTGGTTAGCCTTAGGAGCTTAGATTGAGTGGCACACTGTGTAGGTGACATGTGTGTCCTTTGGCATGTGCTATGTCATGGTGTCTGAGTGGGTGTCTGTCCTGCTAGTCTGTGCTGTTTGTGTAAATTTCCATTAAGTGCCTCTGTGAAGGTGGTTGTATGGCTTTTCAGTGTATGTCAGGGCTGTCATAGTGGGTGTTGTGGCAAGCTATGTATTCCACATGGTGTGCTGCAGGTGTTGATCTTACCCTCTTGACCATCTAGTCCAGTCTTTGCTGGAGAGTGCATATTTCAACACTTGGTGATATAGGGGTAACTCTCATTGGTCTGAGTGTTTGGAATTTAGAGGAGAGGGTTGTCTGTGTACATGAAGCAGTTGCAACAGTGCCTCAGTATGGACAAGTGCACCAGGTTAATGGGTGAAAGCACAGAAAACCGCACTTTAAACATGCCAGGAGGAGTGGTCATAACTAGTAAGTACTGGGGCTAATTCCATGATGAATGTGTACTGCTGATGGCTCCCAGGTGTGATGCATTTATTGATATAATAACCTGTTGATGTGCAAAGCTATAATGCTATTTGAAGTGCAAGACAGAAAGAACTAGCAAGATGTAATGGAGAAACTGAAGGCAGACTTCCTGCCAGCTGTAATACACCTCAGCTGTGCAGTTAGCACTTTTGGCCAGTTGTAAGTCCAGTAAGCTCTGTAGCACATGCAGTAACTGCGTAACACTATAATACAAATAACTGGATAGGCAGTGGTTCTAATCTCAATACTGGCATGTGTGTGTGTGTGTGTGTGTGTGTGTGTGTGTGTGTGTGTGTGTGTGTGTGTGTGTGTGTGTGTGTGTGTGTGTGTGTGTATATCATGTAGTGTGTGGGTTATACCATTTTTGACTTGTGTACTACCCTTTACACTTCCCCTCACTCCAATTTAATAGTCCTGTTGATGTCATTCACCTTAGAAGTACCTTTGGACTAGGTGAAACTGTATAAGCTCCATGGTGCATCTGATAACTGTGTAACACTATAGTAGAAATAACTAGATAGGCAGGAGTTCTAATCATAATACTTGGAAATGTGTGTGTATGTGTGAGTCATGTACTGTGTGTGTTATACCATTTTTGATTTGTGTACCACCATTTATACCCCCCCACCCTACTTTACTAGTGCTGTTGTTGTCATTCACCTTAGAAGTACCTTTGGACAAGGTGAAATTGTGTAAGCTTCGTGGCGCATCTACTAACTGTGTAATACCATAATACAAGTAACTAGATAGGCAGGAGTTCTGATCTTAATGATAGCAACTGTGTGTGTGTTTGTGTGTGTGTGTGTGTGTGTGTGTGTGTGTGTGTGTGTGTGTGTGTGTGTGTGTGTGTGTGTGTGTTTGTGTGAGAATCATGTACTGTGAAAGTTATACCATTTTGAGTTGTGCATCACCATATTCATCCTAATTTAGTACTCCTGTTGATGTCATTCACCTTACAAGTACCTTTGGATAAGATGAAATTGTGTAAGCTCCGTGGTGTGTTTAATAACTGTGTAACACTATAGTAGACATAAATAGATAGGTAGGAGTTCTAATCTCAATACTGGTGTGGGTGTGTGTGTGTGTGTGTGTGTGTGTGTGTGTGTGTGTGTGTGTGTGTGTGTGTGTGTCATACATGGCAAGTAACCACCTCCTGATAACATTACTTTATATAGTGTGATAAAGGCATCTGCCTCACATGCAGCATGTGAAACCACAGTACAGGCCATACCAGTCCTCTTTACAGATGTGTCTGGAACATCCAGATATTTGAAACCTATTAGTGCTCTGTCTGCCTTAACATTGCCCATGTATGTGATATTATTGCCAAATAGGCCACAGTGAGTGTACTGACACATATGACAGCATCAGGTATCATACCTGACTGAAGCAGTATACTGATACAATGTCTGCTACCCTCACACTTGTCCAGGCGTGTATGTGCAATACATGAGTCCAGATGCTTGGTTTTACAAGTGAATTGTTCATGCCATGGGTCACATTAAAGGTTGGGAATGGTGTGGACTGACATATTGTGGTCTCATTCAGTATATATCAGAAACAAATGGCATCTTAACAGGTGTGTGTATACATTTTATATCCAGTGTATAGCAGTAATGTTTCACACATGTCCCTACCTTAGTCAGTTTGTCCAACACATTTTCCTGGTGTCTGTCCAGACACCTTGCACTGACAGATTGTGAGGTATGCTACAGGAATGTTACATTCTCTTCAGATAGGCCCCTGTGGTGACCACTGTGATGCAATACGATTAACTCCACCACAAGTGAACATGCACATAAAGCAATATGGCCATTAGTCAAAGTTGTCTGCATGGTAACTTGCATGCCCTCCACATGCCTGAGGTATTGCCAGAGCACAACTGAACAATTCCATACTCACCAGCTGCAGGCTGCTGTCCCATATGCAGACCAGAATGACCTATGTAGTTGTGAGAGAGAGGTGTTGTCAGCAGACTCACATGTGCCCTTGGTAAAGGATGGATGCAGCATGTTTGCACATTTACAGTACAACACCCAATACTTCACAATTTGGTGTCCTTCACCATAGATTTGCACTTCTGTGCATTAGAAATCCCCATCCACAACTGCAATCTGACCTGGCACTTGCATGTAGATACTGTACAGATATAAGAATGTATCATACAGTAGTCTACTAATCCCCAGTAGGACCTTACCTGCACGTTCCTTGTCCATTGTGTGGGTGCCACCCACCTCCAGCAAGTGGGGCTTTGTAACCTGGTGTTGTACTGTGATGGGTCAGTCAAGCTTGGAAAGGAGCTCCTCATTTGGTCTCAGTGGCAGCTGCATGGCTGGACCCCTACCTGTGGTTGTGGGGTCCATGGCCATGGCAGTAGCCCTTTGCCAGACATGGCATATGAGGTTGGTGGCATGATGCCGCACATGCTCATATGCACGTGTACATGTACATGTAATTTACCCTGTGGACAGGGTCATCCCACAGGGTGGTCCGCTCCCGCAGATGTTGCTGGCTTCAGCCCAAATGTACTGTGTGGTTCTGTATTATGGCTTCCATTATCAGGTTGCATTCCGTTGGTGAAAAGGTTTCCTGCCAGTGATGTGACATTGCACCTGGTAGACACTAACAGGGAAACACATCACAGGACCCCATGCATTTGGCAACAGTATGTCCAGTACCTGCACATGTAACTTGAATATCAGTAGCCAACACTCATAACCATTCCAGTACCCACCACTCACAACCATACCATACCCCTGTAACCTATCAGCACAGTATCAGCTTGCATTGCACTCCTGGTCCTGATGAGTCATATTGTCCACAGTGAGGGCAAGTTGATTGCATAATCTGTCATTCCTCATGCAGGTCTGTGTAAATGGATGACATTACCCATCTCCCATGTGGATGGTGTGTGGATGGTGCTGTGGCTTGGTGTGACTACAGTGTCTAATGCAGCTGGGAGCACATGTCTGTTTTCATGTAGGATGGAAACAGGGATGATATGACATCCCATGGGTACTTACATTTGTTGTCTTTCAGTAGGTAATATGTACCTGCTCACTGGTGATGAGGGGAGGGGTGTGGGTGTAGTACATATCCACCTATAGTGATGCTGAGCCAGGGGGTAATGTTTGCCCTAACCCTGTCTGCAGCAGGTTGCCTGTAGCTATGTTGTGTGTGCATGTGATCTGATTGGCCACCATTACAGGTCGGGTTGGTTTGTTGCCTCTGAGATTGCAGACATATGGGAAGATGGCCTTGTGATTGTCCTTGGTGGATGTCTTCTATTTGTACTCATAGTTGGCATTACAGTAATCCACCTGTGATCTTATATACTTGTTCAGACAATGGCTAACTCAATGCCAGGTTGGTTCCTGACCCTACTTTGTCCTGTACAGCCGCTATAGAGACCAAGTCTGTGGTTTGTGTAATGCTGCTGTCCAGCAAAGGGATTACTCTACTTAGCTGGAGGCAGGTATGACAAGTAAGGTATTGCTGAGTCCATACAGCCATGTATGTGTTCAATCAGTTGTTTGTAGTGGACATGGCCACAAAGTCATAACACAGTTGGACATCTCTCCAATTTAGTAATGATAATCATACTTATTGTACCAACCATGGCTGTGTCAGGGGAATGCAACAACCAGTAGCTATAGAAATGTCACTCTTTTGGGTGCACCTTAACTAAGATTACACATGTGTAAAACATGTACATCTTCTTTAACTGACATTTTGCATCCTATGTTTGTTTTCATGAGGTGGGCACATACACCTACTCATACTTGACATATGCATAGGCAATACCTCACATACATATTTGTTCTATGTCAGTATGGCACACTGTATTCACAATCTTGCTGCACAGTCATCCCTCTCAACCTGTTACAGCAGGACATCTGCAGGATGCCATGCATACATGGGTGCAATGGGACAAAATCAGTGACAATGTCTCAATATTGCTGTAACATACTTGAGTCATTCAATGGCACAGTAGTCTTTGCACTGACAGGCATCCCCTGGAGGATGTCCAACACTCATATGTCAGGAAGTGAAGGGAAAGGCTAGGAGGGTGGTATTGAGGGTAATACTGATATCTTGGGAAGTGTGAGGTTGCATGAAGAGTGGAGAGAAAGTGCTTGGGTACAGTGTTAAGAATGAGGTTGATGTGCAGAGCTGTGATAACTACAGAAGGATAACACTGTCCAGTAACAGCATGAAGTTATGGGTAAGAGTAGTGGAAGCTATGTTATGCAGGGAGGTGAGGAGTACTAGTCAGCAGTATGGTTTCATGCATGGAAAGGGCACTACTGATGTAATGTTTCCTCTGAAACTGTTACTGTTGGGATACAGAGAAGGTCAAGAGTTGCTCTGTGTCTCCCTGTACTTATAGAAAGCATATGTATGATGAAGTCATGAGTGGAAGGGATAAATGTAAGAGTGGTACAGGATATGTACAAGGGTGGTGTGACAGCATTGAGGTCTGCATTGGGACTGATGGATGTGTTTAAAGTGGAGGTGGGATGACATCAGGGATCAGCTGTGAGCCCTTTCTGATTTGCAATGGTGGTGGACAGGTTAACAGACAAGATCATACGGGAGTCCCCATTGACTATGTTGTTTGCAGATGACATTGTGATCTGTATTGAGAGTAGGGAACAGCTTTTGGAGACCCTGGAGAGGTAGAGATATGCTCTAGAGAGGAGACGAATGAAGGTCAGCAGCACTTGGACAGAATATCTGTGCGTGAATGAGAGGGAGTACAGCGGAATGTTGAGGATGCATGGAGTACAGGTGGCAAAGGTGGATGTGTTCAAATGATTAGGATCAACATTTTTGAGTAATGAGGACTATGGAAGACAGATGAAGAAGAGAGTGCAGGCAGGATGGAGAGGGTGGAGAAGAGTGTCAGAAGTGATTTGTGACAGGGAAGTACCAGTAAACATGAAATATAAGGTCTACAGGAGGGTAGTGAGACCACCTATGTTATATGGGTTGGAGACAGTAGCACTGACAAAAAAGGCAGGAGTCAGAGCTGCACATGGCAGAGTTACAGATGTTATGATTTGCAATGGGTGTGACACAGGTACACAGGTTTAGCAATGTGCATATGACAGGCTCAGGCTATGTTGAATGGATATGAGACAAAGTTGGAGAGGCAGCCTTACATCAGTTTGGACATGTGCTGAGGAGGGGTGCTGATTATATTGGGAAAAGGATGGTAAGGATGTAGCTGCCAGGTAAGAGGAAGAGAGGAAGACCTCAGATAATGTTTCTGGATGTGGTGAGAGAGGATATGCAGGTGGTTGGTGTGAGGAGAGCAAGATTCAGAGGACAGGCAGAAATGGCAACAGATGATCCACTGTGACAATTCCAAATGGGAAAAGCCAGAGGACAATGAAGGGGGATGTAATGTCAGTCTTCACAGAGTGGCAATGATTTGACAGACATAACACAACTCTATGGGTAAATGATTACAAATATGAGGCACACGTGTGATCAGTGTGCAGAACACTGGACAGTTGAATGGTATGAGCTCAGTATATAATATGCAGTTCAACACACACATCTGCAGCAGTACTTTACTATGCAAATAACATGCATAGGTGTCTCACATTTCCAAGACAAACAAGTATATCCTAGTTGTATTCACAAGTAAGATATGGATATGTACAATATACCACTAGCTGGTCTAGTCACTACAGACAGAGCCACATGATATGGCCATCAGTGCTGTTCAGCAGTACATCATTACAGCAAGTCTTGTTGAGACATATGCTTTCAAACCCCTATTTTCCATTATTACAGACCACATACTGCATTCAATTACATGTTTACTTGTTTCACATACCTTTTTCTTTTTTCTGGAGTTTTCACAGATATATCCTTTTTTCTCACACTACTTTAGCTTTGCACTGATGGACTATCTATGACAGAGGTGGTTTGAATAGATGGCAGCTTGTCTTTTGTAGGTAATACTCATGACCATGTGATGGTCTGAACACCAGTTGGTGCTCCCCAGTTGCTTATTGCATGCAGAGCAGCTGTGTAGTCATTCCAATAGCCAATGTCATGGCAACACACTCCTATAATTGAGTACTCCATGTGGGTGCTGCCCCTTTCCCTTACCTGTGAGGAAGACTTCCTGGAAGTGTGTGAGCTAATACTTCTGAGAACAAGATCTGTGGAGACAAGCCAACTAAATGGTGGAGAAGATTCAAGACCTAGGGGCAGAATGTGAGTATCGCTGTTATATGTTTTGAATACTGCTTGTTTAACAGGGTTTGTCTGAACATGCTACTTCTGCATGGGTTTCAGTCTGACAAAGTTCTGTGTCTGCATAGCTCTCAACTGTAGGGCTATCCACATAATGGCCAAAGGTTTGCCTGTTATGTTTGATCTGTTCCCCAGACAGGTGTTGTCCTTGGCAAATCAGTAGCATACTCTGGTGATTGCAATCAGTAAATGCTAGCATCCATTTGTGTTTCAGACTTTATATCCCTCAGAAAAGATATGTTACAACAAACCCTGTAACACCAGCAATGTCCTCAGTGTATAACAGCAATATTTCAAGTATGGCCATGTTTTTGGTAGTGGCGGCTGATGACTTCAAATCAAAGGGGGGGGCTGCAGGAGACAGCTGAATGGGTGGGGCCAACAGAAAGGGGTGTGGTCAACTAGAAATTGGTGGAACTATGCTTAAAACTGCAAAAACTGAGACTTTAATTAAATATGCTGCCCTGGGTGCCACTGCCAAACCATCATTATGAGAGTCCAATCAAGACAAAATTAATTGTAGAAGAAAAAATATTTCAATGCATTGGCTACATGACAGCTTACTTTAATATCTAGATGGAAACAAAAAGGTTGTGAAGCATGAAAAAATAAATTACTTTTTAACAAGCAGCACTCAACACAAACCACTTCTCTTTGTACTGCATTTCTAATTATAATTTATATTCAGCTTTATAAAAGTACCAAGCAACATGCTGAAAGTAGCAATCTCTGTGATACCCCCACTTGTAAAAATATAAAAGACCTGCTGCCTGACAACTATCTACTTGTTTCATGGGGAAAACATGATCAAAGTTAAAAATGAACAGCAAACAAGAAACATGCTCATGGTAAATTGCTTAAAGGATCACTGCGCAGGTTATGGACCACACATGATAGATTGGCATTCTGTTTAGTTTACGGGTAAAGCCTACAAAGATGACTGCAAGTCTCAAAAAAATGTAATGAGCTTCTGAAAATACTGTAATCCTGTCCTTTATTTCAAATACTGTCATATGCATTTCAATACCTAAGGCTTATATGCTATTTAGTTATGTAAATATTCTCTGCATGGCAACAACAAAAATGCTTTCAATGTTGGTAATTCTTTAACAGTATGCTTATAAAGGCTTACTTGCATCTTTACAGTCTGAGACAAGCTTACCTGATGGTCATTAAAGCATAGCTACTTACGACATGCATTTTCTGAATAAGAAGAAGCATAAATCAACAGTATAAAAATATGACAGAAAACCAGAACATTCTGCAAAATCAAGGAAAGATGAAAAGCCACTGTAGTACTTGGTCTACCTTGGATGGGGGGATACTCTGCACGCTTACACTGCATAACTGCTCCTTGCCTTGCTTGGACACATCCAGAGTCACTATGTGAGGTGCAACAAGTATGTCACAATTTGAAATGTCTCTGGCTGACAGTGATGGCCCTGACACATTTGTCATACCTTTCAGCCTCAGAGCAAGGAATCTGGACAAAGCCATAAACAGAAGTGGGACAAAGACCCAAAAATAAGGACAATTTTTAAATATTGCTCTTATAAACGTAGAAAATAGAATAGTAGGTCTTGCATTCGTATGAATTTTCTGAAGGGTATGAAATCTGAAACTCAAATGTCTGTCATTATTTTCTAACTACAATCTTTAATGATTTAACACTAATTTGCCAGAAAGCCACAACTTTATGAAAGTTGGACTAAAAATGTGATGCAAAAATATAAAATAGCCACATAATACAGCTAGGAACCTGTCAAAGAAGGGACACTTATTTTAATATTAGTACGGTTAACTTGAGCAGCTGACAAAATAAGAGAATCTACATGCATTTCTAAAATTAAAAGTAATCTATAACTCTGATCATTACAATTATTTATTAATTGTAAACCCTCCATGTTTTCTTCCAAATTTGTCACTTTGCTGAGGAATTATTAGGGGGAGAGCAACATTTTGAGCCAAAATTGGTGACAGTTGAAAGGTTGGATATACCTAATCCTATAAAGTAATTTATTTGCGTGTACATCTCATCCTCTTAACGTAGGAAATCTAGACAAGGCCAAATATTTTGGGGGAACATACAAACAGTACTAAAAATTGCTCTTGTATAAACTTAGACAGTTGACAGAACAACAGGCCTTGCTTTACCATGCATTTTTTCTGAAGAGTATGAAGTCTGAAACTCACTATCTGTCATTATTTAATGACTTCATTCCTAAATGATTTGCCAGAAAATCACAAATTTTATGAGGAACAAACCAAAAATAAGAAGCAAAAATCTATTAATTCTGCAAAAATCTGGGCAGTTAAGAGGTATAGTACAGCTGGGGCTGTCTGAGTTTGCCGCACATCCCCCCTCACAAAATTATGGTCGAATGGGGTGACCCCCCTGCAGCTATTCCAATGTCCCATTGTAGGTTCATAGGTTTATAGGTGTGTACTAGTCTGATGGCCATGGGGCCTTTACAAGCCTAGCCGTAGGATTACCATGGCATCATGTGACCTGACCTTAGTTCCCAGTGCCTCTGTCAAGCAGAGCCACTGGAGTTATCTCCAGGGTGAATTTTCTATTTTTCATCCACTCATCAAGATTTCTCTTGAAGAAGGTCAGCAAGGTGCTCTGCTTGACATGTATGGTATATCTATTCCATAGCATGTGCAGTCTCTGAGTTATGAACCTGCCCTTCCAGTACATTCTGTTGATTGTGGTAATGAGGTTGAGGTCTCTAGAGCATGTGGTGTGGAGGGATTGGGATTTCTTTAGATGAAGCATTTCTAACAGAGCTGGGTCAGACATGGCTTTGTAAGTCAAGCAGAGATCGCCTCTAAGTAGGCGATATGAGACAGAGAATAGTTTGAGTTTTTTGAGTCTGTCCATCTAAGACAAGTGTTTAAGGTCTAGGATCCTCTTTGTGAGGTACTTTTGCGGCCTCTCCAGTTGTTGCAGTTGTCTAGTGAGATACATGCCAAATGGGCATTGTACTTGATGATTGGCCTAATGAGGGAAGAGTAGAGGGAGACAATTACCTCTTTCTTCCTGGATACAAAACCCTTAGTAATGAAATGTGCCACATAGAAGGATTTTCTGACCACAGTGGCAATGTGGTGATCAAAAGAGAGGTTGCTGTCAACCTGTGTTCCCAGATCTCTTATAATGCCTTCTGTGTTCAGTGGACTATCATCAATGTGGTAATTCATGAGAACTGGGTTTTTCCCAAAGGGGATGATGGCACATTTTTTGGCACTGAGCTTAAGGCCATGGTTCTGACACCAGTCATTGGATTCAGTGAGGCCATTCTGTAGGATGTCAACATCACTTGGGGAGTTAATAATAGCTCCCAACTTGCAATCGTTTGCAAACTTTGTCAGCCAGAGTCCCTTCTTGTTGGCCTGGACTTCAGAGAAGTAGATACCAAACAGGAGAGGACCCAGGACCAAACCCTGTGGGGCTCCACTTGTGACTAGTCAGCAGTCTGACTTGGAGTCAGCTATTTTCACACTGTGAGTTCTATCTGGGAGCCAGTTTGCAACCCACCTAGTGATATAAGGGTTGATGCCTAGCTTAGTGAGTTTTTTTATGATCCCTGAGTGGGGAATGGTATCAAAGGCCTTGGCCAGATCAAGGTAGGCTATATGAACCACCTGGCCTTCATCCACAGCTCTGGTGACTGACTCATAGAAGTCGACCAAGTTGAGCAGGCATGATCTACCCTTCACAAAACCAACTGTGTGGGATCCAGAGTTTGGAGATTCTCTATATCCTTGTTTATTAGGTCCATGATGATGCATTCCATATCTTTGCATATCAGACTCATCAGGCTAATGGGGTGACAGTTCCCAGGGTCTGTAGTCACTCCTCCTTTGTGGAGAGGGATGACTGTAGCAGTGCACCATTCGGTAGGGACAAAGCCTGAGGTGAGGCTGTGATTGAACAGGGCACACAAGATGAGGTGCCAGTTCACTCTGTAGTTCATGTAGAACACAGCCAGGGATATTGTCAGGTACCATAGAAGCTGTATTCTTGGCCATGGACAGTGCTGTTTTAACCTGTGCAGTAGTAATACTGGGTGCCTAGCAATCTACTGGTATTGTGATTGGTCCTTTGGGGGGAGAGAGAAAGATGGGTAAAGTTGGCACTGAATCTGTCAGCCAGTATATTGGCAAAATCTGTTGGCTCGGTATAGGAGGTACCATTGTGCAGTAGCTCACAGTAAATCTGGGTATTGCCCTGGAGATTTTTTACATAACTATAGAAGGCCTTGTGGTTGTCTTTAATATCTGCTGCAATTCTGTTTTCATAGCTAGCTTTACAGGATTTGATGAGGGATCTAAACTTTTTGTTGAGGCTGATAAGGGAGTTTTTCCAGTCTTGGGACTTCACCTTATTGCACATCAGTTTTCTCCTTCTGTTCAACAGTTTGTTTATGGCAGGGGACCACCAGATTGGCTTCTTTTTTTGGAGGAGAGCGTCTTGGTTCTATTGGGTATGGTAAGATCCATGCATGTGATCATACAGTATACTGATGTATGATTGGGCGGTCAGGCAACTATTCTCCATTTGCATGGGTTCTGTGAAGTTATCCATCTTTGTTTTTATGAGCCCAAAGTTAGCTTTGGAGAAGTTTTTCATGGTGGTTATCTTTGGGGGGGGGGGTAGGAGGGATGTGGCTTTCCAAGTTGATTAGTTTGTGGTCAGATCTAACCAGGGAGGAGCTGACTGTTGGTGTAGAGCAATGGTGACCCATGTTAATAATGACTAGGTCAAGGATGTTGCTACCTCTAGTGGGGGTAAGAATGAGCTGGCCCAGGGCATTGGAATTACTGAACTCCAGGAAAGATTGGGAAAGTGTATTGGTACATGAGTAGTTTTCCTAGTTAATGGAGGGGTAATTAGGTTGAACCCTAATATTCTCCAGCGTGCTTAGGAATGTGGAGTGTGAGTCTTGGGACATGGCTGGGGACCTATAGCAGGCTATGACCTGGATTGATGTCTTACCCAGCGTTAGCTGCACCTGAAGTATCTCTGATGCATTATGTTGGGCTACCAGTCTGGAGGTGTGCGCATCCTTTATGAATATGGAAACACTACTGCCTTTGGAGCTTCAGTCCAAGTTCTGGGGCCAAAAGATGTGGAAAGAGTTATAGCCTGGTAATGTAGGGGTGCTTTCTGCTGCCTTGAACCAGGTCTCTGTTACAGCACAAATGTCAATGTTCTCCATTTTAAGGAGTGCTTTGAGCGAGTGCATTTTGAGATTTAGACTGCTAACACTGAGCAGCAAGACACTCAGATTGCATTTGTTTGTAGCTGTTACAGTGGTAATTTGGTCTTTGGAACACTGCCTAAAAAGGCACTATAGGGGTGGAAAGAGCCTTGGCCAGTATCCAGAAGCCCAGGGGTGACAGATGCAGGCCATCTCTGGCAAAGCATCAAGGTCTGTCAGTCATGTCATCCCAGGCAGACACATACTGGACCCCTTTAGAATGACACCAGAAACTTAGCCAATTGTTGAAATCAATCATTTTCTGCTTGTACTGTGGTATAATTCTGGGTGATGGTAGGATGCTGCTCAGGGCTAGGGTCATACCCACTTGGGCTACATAATCCGAGAGCTCCTCCATGTCTCTTTTCATGTAGTCCAGGGAGGTATGTCTCAGGTCATTCACACCCACATTTGCAATGACTGAGTCATATTTGTACCTGTTGTTGAGGGACCTGAGTGCATGCGTTATGTGGTGGATCCTGGCACCTGACAGGCAGCTGAGTGTTAGTTTCTCCTTATTCGACCTAGTGAGTGGGAGAGTGGGGCATCTGTGTGCCTCACTATCGAGTCACCTATGACTAGTGGGTTGGGCATACTGTTTTGCCTTAGGGGCTTTGGTTGAGTGGCACACTGTTTAGGAGAGTTATGTGTCTAGTAATTAATGTTGTGTTGTGGTGGTTGAGTGCATTTCTGCCTTGGATGTCTCTGCTGCTTGGGTAGATTTTTATTGAAATCCTCCACAAAAGTGGGTGTGTGGTTTGTGTTTTTATGTGAAGGCAGTACTGGTGTGTGTTCTGGAGGTCTATGTGTTCTATGTGGTGTGGCACAAGTGTTGACCTTCTCCTCTTGACCAGCTATTCCAGTCTTGGCTGGAGAGTGCGTGGCTTCCAATTTGGATATATAAGTGCATCTCTCACAAGTCTGAGTGTTGGGAGGTAAGAGGAGAGGGTTGCTACATTGCCTCAGGATGCCCAAGTTCACCAGGTTAATAGGAGAAAGTACAGGGAACAAACCTTTAGACATGCCTGGAGAGGTGGGCATTAACATCACTTGGGTAGTTAATAGCTCCCAACTTGCAATTGTCTGCAAACATTGTCAGCCAGAGTCCCTTTATGTTGGCATGGACTTCAAAGAAGTTGATACCAAACAGGAGAGGACCAGGACCAAACCCTGTGGAACTCCACTCATGCCTGGTCGGCAGTTTGACTTGGGGTCAGCTACTTTCATACTGTGGGTTCAATCTGTGAGACAGTTTGCAACCCACCTAGTGTTATAGGGGTTGATGTGTAGCTTAGTGAGTTTATCCATGATTCCTGAGTGAGGAATGTTATCAAAGGGCTTGGCCAGATTGAGGTAGGCTGTATGAACCACCTTGCCTTCATCCACAGCTCTGGTAACTGACTCAAAGAAGTCAACCAGGTTGATTGATCAGGCATGATCTACCCTTCACAAAAGCAAACTGTGTGGAATCCTGAGTCTGGAGATTCCTATGTCCCTGTTTCTTATGTCCATGATGATGCATTCCATAGCTTTGCATGACAGCCTTGTCAGGCTAAAGGGGTGAGGTGTTCCCAGGGTCTGCAGCCACGCCTCCTTTGTGGAGAGGGATAACTGTAGCAGTGCACCTGTCAGTAGGGACAAAGCCTGAGGTGAGGTTTTGATTGAACAGGCTACACAGGTGAGGTGCCAGTTTACTCTGTAGTTCATGCAGAAGACAGTGAGGGATATTGCCAGATCCAATAGAAGCTGTATTCTTGGCCTTGGACAGTGATGTTTTAACCCAAGCAGCAGTACTACTGGGTGCCTGTTAGTGTACTGGTATTGTGATTGGTCCTTTAAGGATGGGTAGAGGGGTAAAGTTGCCACTGAATCTGTGTGCCTGTATATTGGAAATATCTGTTGGCTCAGTATAGGAGGTACCATTGTGCAGTAACTCAGAACACATCTTGGTATTGCCGTGGAAAATTTTTACATAACTAGAGGACGCCTTGTGGTTGTCTTTACTGTGTGCTGCAATTCTGCTTTTACAGCTAGGTTAGAGTATTTGATGAGGAATCTCATCTTTTTGTTGAGGCTGATAAGGGTTTTTTTCCAGTCTTGGGACATCGCCTTATTCCATATCAGTATCCTCCTTCTGTTGTAGAGTTTCTTTTGGCAGGGGACCACCAGATTGGCTTCCTTTTTCTGGAGGGGAGCATCTTGTTTCTATTGGGTATGCCGGAATCCATGCATTTGTGTATGTGTTCGTACTGCATTGGTGTGTGATTTGGAGGTCATGCAACTAGTCTCCATTTGCATGGGTGCCGTAACATTAGCCACCTCTGTTTTTTGGAGGCCAAAGTTAGCTTTGGAAAGGTTTTTCATGGTGATTACCTTTGCAGGGGGGTGGGAGGGATGTGGATTTCTAAGATAATGACATTGTGGTCAGATCTAACTATGGCAGAGTTGACTATTGGTGTACAGCAACAGCCGCCCATGTTAGTACTGACTAGGTCAGTGATGTTGCTACCTGTAGTGGGTATAGAAATGAGCTGGTCCAGGCCATTGGAATGAATGCATTCTAGGAAACATTGCACAAGTGCATTGATACATAAGTAGCTTTCACAGTTAATGGAAGGGTAGTTGACTTCAACCAGTATGAGAGTGTTAGGTTGGACTGTAGTATTCTCCAGGGTGCTTAGGAACATGGGGTTTGACTCTTTGAACATTGCTGGAGACCTATAGCAGGCTATGACTTGAAATGCAATCTTACTCTATGTTAAATCCATCTGTAGTATCTGTGATGCATTATGCCAGGCTACCAGTCTGGACATGTGCACATCCTTTGTGAATATGGAATGGTTTGAGTGAGTGCCTTTTGAGATTTAGACTTCTAGTGTTGAGCAGCATGACCCTCAGATTGCATTTGTTTGTAGTTGTTATATATTTAGGTATATTAATGTATACATATATATATATATATATATATATATATATATATATATATATGTGTGTGTGTGTGTGTGTGTGTGTGTGTGTGTGTGTATTTATATACTTTTGTATATATATATATATATATATATATATATATATATATATATATATATGTGTGTGTGTGTGTGTGTGTGTGTGTGTGTGTGTGTGTGTGTGTGTGTGTGTGTGTGTGTGTGTATTTTACATGTATATCTCTATAGATATATTTTGTGTCTAGATTTGTCCACATATATGCATTACCATACATAAATACATGTATATATAGAAATACTGACTGATTCTACGGAATCTTTTCCCTACTGTTGAATGACTCTACTGACTGATATGTATGGAAAAGCATCAGTACATTGTAGAGCTCATGTGGTATAGTGGTACATTGCTCTAACAATGGTGTATCGGGCCCTGGGTCCAAGACTTGGCAGGACTGATAATCTTGTTGCAAGGCAGAACATTTGCTGCTGGACACAGAGGGATAAGGGCAATATTTCAAAGAGGTCTATATTTTGGGCCCATTAACCCCCATTTTGACATCCCTTGGACAGATTTGTTACAGTAAGAGGTTTGGGCTATGGATCTGATATACAACTCCAATGCATATATATGTAAACATATATATTGGGCTACTGTTTGCCGAAGAAGAAGAAGAGGAGGGGGAAGGCATGCCCGAAGGCAGGAAAAGAGGAGGAAGGTTAGGAGTGTAGTACTGAGGGTAGGAACTTTGATTGTTGGCAGTATGACTGGTATAGGGAGAGAGATAGCTGATATGATGGAGAGAGAAGGAAGGTTGATATATTGTGCGTGCAAGAGACCAGATGGAAGGGAAGTAAGGCCAAGTGTATAGGAGGTGGGTTCAAATTGTTCTATCATGGTGTGGATGGCAGAAGAAATGGGGTAGGGGTTATCCTAATGGAACAGTATGCCAAGAGTGTTTTGGAGGTGACGAGAGTGTCTGATAGAGTGATGTTTATGAAGTTTGAAATTGATGGTGTAATGATGAATGTTGTTAGTGCATATGCTCCGCAAGTTGGGTGTGTGATGGATGAGAAAGAAAAATTTTGGAGTGAGTTGGATGAAGTGGTGGTGAGTGTACCCAAGGGTGAGAGACTAGTGATTGGAGCGGACTTCAATGGGCATGTTGGTGAAGTGAACAGGGGATGAGGAAGTGATGGGTAGGTATGGTGTTAAGGAGAGGAATGCAGAAGGTCAGATGATTGTGGATTTTGCAAAAAGGATGGACATGGCTGTGGTGAATACGTATTTTAAGAAGAGGGAGGAGCATAGGGTGATGTACAAGAGTGGAGGAAGATGCACACAGGTGGAGTATATCCTATGTAGGAGGGCCAGTCTGAAGGAGATTGGAGACTGTAAAGTGGTGACTGGGGAAAGTGTAGTTAAGCAGCATAGAATGGTGGTCTGCAGGATGATGTTGGTGATCAAGAAGCGGGGGAGTGTGAAAGTAGTGCCAAGGATTAAATGGTGGAAGTTAAAAAAGGGTGATTGTGTGGTGGAGTTCAGGGAAGAGTTAAGACAGGCACTGGGAGGCAATGAAGAGTTACCGAATAGCTGGGTGACTACAGCAGAGCTAGTAAGGGAGACTGCTAGGAAGGTGCTTGGGGTGACATCTGGACAGAGGAACGAGAACAAGGAGACATGGTGGAATGAGGAAGTACAGGAGAGTATACAGAGGAAAATTTTCTCAAAAGCAGACTTCACTCTTCTTAAGACTGAGATGGTATCCTTTAAGCCCACTGTGCCAGTGGATACCACATCCCACAATGCCGAATCCTTCACAAATGCTTTCTATGGACATCTCCAAGAATGCATGGATCATGCAATCCCAAACAAATCCAAGTCCCTCTCCACCAAATGTAATGGTCCTGTCTGGTGGACCTCAGCCATAAACAAATTGTATAACAAAAGAAGGAAGCTACTGCACGTCAGAGCGAAATCCCATGAAGGGAAGACATCTCTGATCAACATTAGCAGAAAACTACGTTCTCTCATAAAAACATCCAAGGCAAACTTTGAGAGAAAAATCGCTAAGGACACTAAAGATAACCACAAAGCCTTCTTCAGCTATGTTAGAAACCTGGGCGGAAACCCTCAGATATGCTCAGAGTTGGTTCACAACAACAAAAAATACACTGAACCCACAGATATTGCTAACATTCTGGCTGATAGGTTCAGTGCAAATTTCTCGCCTCCTTCACCCCCAAAAGAAGAAATACTTATCCCAGCTGAATGTAATCTCCCTGTCATCTCAGATGTCCAAGTGAAAACCACCCTAAACAAAGCAAAAAACACAGCATCAATGGGACCTGTCGGTATTCCGGGGTGCGTGTTACGTGAACTCCAAGGGGAGCTAAACCCACACATAAAAATGCTATTTAACCTTAGCCTTACTTCGGGATATGTACCTGAACACTGGCGTACAGCAACAGTGGTCCCACTCCACAAAGGGGGGTGCCTCTACAGACCCTGGAAACTACTGCCCCATAAGCTTGACTAGCCTGGTCTGCAAAGCTATGGAAAGAATCATTATGGAACTCATAAACAGAGACATAGGGGACCTACAGACGCTTGACCCCACCCACTTCAGCTTTGTAAAGGGCAGATCCTGCCTTTTAAACCTGGTTGACTTTTTCAAAACAGTCACTAGAGCCATTGATGAGGGCAAAGCAGTCCATACAGCATACCTGGACTTGGCTAAGGCCTTCGACACAATACCCCACTCAGGCATCATAGATAAGCTAAACAGCTTAAAAGTAAACCTTTATGTCACTAGACGGGTTGCAAACTGGCTAAAGGACAGAACCCATAAAGTTAAAATCGCTGGAGCAATGTCAGACTCAAAGCCAGTCACAAGTGGTGTCCCACAGGGATCTGTCCTGGGACCCCTCTTGTTCGGCATTTATTTCTCAGATGTTAAAGCAAACATGGGAGGGCTGTGGCTGACAAAGTTCGCAGATGACTGCAAACTAGGTGCCATAGTCGATACACCAGCAGATACACACATCCTACAAAAAGGCCTCACTGAAACGGACAACTGGTGCCGTAGTCACGGCCTTAAACTAAATGCCAAAAAATGTATAGTTATCCCTTTTGGAAAAAACAAAGTACCCACAAATTATCACATAGACAGCAACCCACTGAGTACGGAAAAAGTAATCAGAGACCTAAGGACCCAAGTAGACAGCGACCTCTCATTTGACACCCATGTTGCCAAAGTGGTTAGAAAAACATTCTACCTTGCACACCTCATCATGAAGGGTTTCACATCCAGATCCAAGGATGTCATTGTACCCCTATATTCCTCCCTCATCAGACCCATGATTGAGTACAATGCCCCATTTGGTATGTACCTCACCCGGCACTTGCAACAGCTGGAGAGACCACAAAAGTACCTCACCAAAAGGATCAAGGGTCTCCAACATATGTCTTATTCTGCCAGACTAAAGAAACTTCAGCTCTATTCAGTAGCATACCGCCTGCTCAGAGGTGATCTCTGCCTGACATACAAAGCCATGTCCAATCAGGATCTGATGGACATGCTCCACCTCAAAAAATCCAAATCCATCAGGACCACGAGAGCTAAAGACTTAAACTTTGGCACAAGTATGAATAGGACATGCTGGAGGGATAGATTCAAAACCCAGAGGCTTCCCATGCTTTGGAACAGGATCCCAGTTCATATTAGGCAGAGCCCCTCACTGAATCTCTTCAAGAGAAATCTTGATGAGTGGATGGGCGATCATAAGTTTACCCCAGGGTTCACATCTGTGTCACTGCTAGACAGAGGCACAGTAAACTAATTCTATTATATAAGGGGACCTTCACTGTGTCACTACTAGACAGAGGCACAGTATTCTAGATTTTATCTGTACATTTTTGTACCATTTCATGGGGGTGGCAAAAGCCACATCACTATGGCTAGGCTTACAAATGCCCCAGGGCAGATAGCCTAGTGCTATACTATGAAACTATGAAACAAGAAGTGGGATTGTCAAAGAGATGAAGAAAGTAGACATGAGTATAAGGAGATGAGGCGCATGGCAAAGTGAGAAGTGGTGAAGGCTAAGGATAAGGCATACAGAGAGTTGTATGACAGATTGGACACTAAAGAGGGAGAAAAGGACCTGTACCGATTGGCTAGACAGACAGAGGGACAGAGCTGGGAAAGATGTGCAGCAGATAAGGGTGATAAAGGACAGTGAGGGAAACGTACTCACAAGTGAAGAGAGTGTGTTGAGTAGATGGAAAGAGTACTTTGTAGGGCTGATGAATGAAGAGAATGAGAGAGAGAGAAGGTTGGATGATGTGGGTATAGTGAATCAGGAAGTGAAGCAGATTAGCAAGGAGGAAGTAAGGACAGCTATGAAGAGGATGAAGAATGGAAAGGCTGTTGGCCCAGATGACATACCAGTGGAAGCATGGAGGTGCTTAGGAGAAATGGCAGTGGAATTTCTAACCAGATTGTTTAATGAAATTTTGGAAAGTCAGAGGATGCCTGAGGAGTGGAGAAAAAGTGTTTTGATACCTATCTTTAAGAATAAGGGTGATGTGCAGAGCTGCAGTAACTACAGAGGGATACAATTGATCAGTCACAGCTTGAAGTTATGGGAAAGAGTAGTGGAAGCTAGGTTAAGAAGGGAGGTGATGATTAGTGATCAGCAGTATGGTTTCATGCCAGGAAAGAGCACTACAGATGCAATATTTGCTCTGAGAGTGTTGTTGGAGAAATACAGAGAAGGTCAGAAGAAGTTGCATTGTGTCTTTGTGGACTTAGAGAATTCATATGACAGGATGCCTAGAGAAGAGTTGTGGTATTGCATGAGGAAGTCGGGAGTGGCAGAGAAGTATGTAAGTGGTACAGGATATGTACGAGGGTAGTGTGACATTGGTGAGGACTGCAGTGGGAGTGACAGATACGTTTAAGGTGGAGGTGGGATTACATCAAGGATCAGCTCTGAGCCCTTTCTTATTTGCAGTGGTGATGGACAGGTTGACAGATGAGATTAGACAGGAGGCCCCGTGGACTATGATGTTTGCAGATGACATTGTGATATGTAGTGAGAGTAGGGACCAGGTTGAGGAGATCCTGGACAGGTGGAGATATGCTTTAGAGAGGAGAGGAATGAAGGTCAGCAGGGCTAAAACAGAATATATGTGTGTAAATGAGAGGGAGGGTAGAGGAATGGTGAGGATGCAGGGAGTAGAGTTGATAAAGGTGGATGAGTTTAAGTACTTGGGATCAACAGTTCAGAGTAATGGTGAGTGTGGAAGAGAGGTGAAGAAGAGAGTACAGGCAGGGTGAAATGGGTGGAGAAGAGTGTCAGGAGTGATTTGTGATAGACGGGTACCAATAAGAGTGAAAGGGAAGGTCTACAAGAGAGTAGTGAGACCAGCTATGTTATATGGGTTGGAGGCGGTAGAATTGATGAAAAGACAGGAGTCAGAGCTGGATGTGGCAGAGTTAAAGATGTTAAGATTTGCACTGGGTGTGACTAAGATGGACAGGATTAGGAATCAGTATATTAGAGGGTCAGCTCAGGTTGGACAGTTTGGAGACAAAGCATGAGAGGCGAGATTGCGTTGGTTTGGACATGTGCTGAGGAGGGATGCTGGGTATACTGGGAAAAGGATGCTAAGGATGGAGCTGCCAGGTAAGAGGAAAAGAGGAAGGCCTAAGATAAGGTTTATGGATGTGGTGAGAGGACATGCAGGCGGTTGGTGTGAAAGAGCATGATGCAGAGGACAGGAAGAAATGGAAACAGATGATCCACTGTGGCGACCCCTAATGGGAACAGCCGAAAGAAGATGATGATATATATATATATATATATATATATATATATATATATATATATATATATATATATATGTATATATATTTTATGTACATATATATGTATGTATCTATGTATGTATTTCTAAATGTATATATTTTATATGTATATCTCTACATATATTATATATGTATTTGTCCATATGTATATGCATCTCCATACACATATACATTTGTATATATATATATATATATATATATATATATATATATATATATATATATATATATATATACATATATACACACAAAACTTGACTAATTCTACGGAATCTTTTCTCTACTGTTGAATGACTCTACTGAATGATATGTTTAAAGAAACTTCACCCACAGCTCTGATGCCTTAGTGGTAGATTGCTATGGTTATGGTGTGCAGGGTCCTGGGTTCAAGACTTGTTATTTTGTTGTTGGGTAGAATGAGGGCTGTTGAATACAGAGCAATTAAAGCATTTTTAAGCAGTTGTAAGCAGGTTTACATGGGTCTGCGCAGCGGTAAGCAGTGCTACCTTATGGTTAACTATGCTTGCACACAGTTATCCCTAAAAGTGCTTAATCTGAGTTAACTTTGCTTAGCACAGTGCAAACACGTTTACTCCCACTTACCCAGTGCAAATTTCTTTAGAAGAAAAAAAAGGGGGGTGATAGGAAAGTGGTGAAAAAGGGGGCATGAAGGGGGAAAAACAATATAAAAGATAGCTAGGGATGTGCAGAACGGGTGTAGGGAAGGTATATAGCTGTCCATTTCTTCTACAGCAACATATGTGCATATATACAGAATTTGGAGGTAAATTTAGACACTCAAATCCCTGAAAGAGGGGTGAGGGCAACAATGTGTTGTGAAGCAAATTAGACCAAATTACATGTGTCCAGTGGACAGGTGTGCGAAATGGACAGCTATGTATGGGGTGACTTTTTTGTGGGAACAGTTTGCCCTTTTTATTTAAGGTGAGAGTGGGATGTAGGGGAAGGAGAGTATGTATATTTGGCAAGGTAGGTTAGGTAGGTAGACAGACAAGACAGCACACAGAGGCGGTATATGACACATGTGCAGGGTAAACACCTTGGACGGGGAGGGGTGTTTGGTAATCAGACACCTACGAGCCCCCAAATGGATACAGTGGGACTGAGGTCCCCATCCATGGGCAGTCACCACTTCATCTTTACAGACCTGTAGGTGGCTGTGCTGGGGGCTGAACAGGAGGGGTAGACTGACCCTCTAGATGTGCCAAATGGCCCTCAAGCTGGTGTAGCAGATATCCAAATTCCTTACGGAGCTCACTACGCACCAGACCCCGGACCTGGCTTTGGGTGACAGGATCCTGTCTGCACCTGCACCTGGGGGGGGATGAGCCCATTCCCTGAGGCAGTTCCACCCAAAGGTGGTGCAGGACCAGTGGACAAGGAGGTCCCAGGGTGGGTCCCAGACATTCTGGGGCCCAGAGCCATGGCCAGATGAGGCGAGAGAGCCGGATCCACTGGGATCAGCCTTCCCAGATGTGCTATAGTGTTGCAGTTGTAGAACATATATTGGTTAGTCATGAAAAAAACATTCCAGGATTAGTCATGACAGCATGCATGAGTATTCCCATTAACCCAAAACAACAGATATGGAACAGTTGCATAGCAAACAGAACACATGCATATATGGAACCACAGTGGGCATTATAACAGCATGCAGGTTACATTGATAGCAACAGGCCACCAATGATAGTATTTGAACAGGGAACATTAATAGATAAACATTTCAATATTTGTAGAACAAAAGGACACATGTCCCAACAATAGGTTTGGTGAAAAACATACCCATTGATTTATGTGTTTAGATTATTGGTGCAGATACGGTGGGGGAGAGAGGGAGATGTCAATTAACAACTGTATATGATTGAAGTGCTCACAACTTTAATTATCATTGCTCTAATCATTACTCTACAGGTATTACCTCACTTTACATTGACCTATGGCTTTGGGTTGGGCAGTGGTATGTTTGTACACAGTGTATAATTACAGGCTTCTTACAGCTCATTTATCCATTTTCTTACTTGGCAGACCTGTGGAGGAAATATCTGTTAACACTACCTGACTGTTTTTACACATATTCACATAGTCAAGGTTTCATATGTGCAGTCATAACTGTGTGTGTGTGTGTGTGTGTGTGTGTGTGTGTGTGTGTGTGTGTGTGTGTGTGTGTGTGTGTGTGTGTGTGTGTGTGTGTGTGCATGCGTACGTGTGTGTGTGTGTGTGTGTGTGTGTGTGTGTGTGTGTGTGCGTGTGTGTGCGTGTGTGTGTGTGTGTGTGTGTGTGTGTGCTAGTGCCATAATCCACCATGATTTCTATTGGTCACCCTGGGTGTTGGCTGCAGTGACCACTAGCTGTGACAGTGAGACCCTTGAGGGACATTTCTTGGAGGGGACTACTTGGTGTATGTACTTCTCTTGTTGTCATTGGCAGCCTTGGGGTTGGACAGTGGGTGTTGTACACAGTGCATAATTGCAGGCTTCTTGGAGCTCATTTATACCTTTTCTTACCTGGCAGACCTGTGGAGGAAATTTCTCTTAACAATGTGTTACTGTTTCTACACATATTCACATATTCTTGGATGAGATTATGCATACAGCTTAATAGCACTCCCGGGATTCAAACTGTGCCAATTTGTATAAAAAAAGAATACAAGGTTGTGTTTCATCACAATGAGCTACTGAGGAACTGTGTTTTTTTCTTGACTGTTTTCAGTATAATAGTGTATTGTTTGGACAATGTCTCTTGTAATTTTGATATTCATGCATGGCAGATGTTTTTTATAATCTTCCTGAATCCCGGGGATTGTCTTTGCACAGTGTGCTAATTCATATCCTTTTCCTTTTTTTTTTAATGATTGTGGTCGGTATGATTAAGAGATAGTTCATGCATATATATTTATGATATCCGCCCTTCATAAATTGAACCTTTGTTATTTTTAAATAATGAAATTATAAGTTTAAGTTTGCCTATGGAATCATACGACATTAGCATTTTCACTTGCTAGTCTTAATATTTTGTATAAAGTTACTTTCTAGGAAGACAATAATTCTCAAGAGGGCATGACGTCTTTTTAAATTGTGAAACTGCTACAGAATATTCTGGACCTTGACTCTGTGGCATTAGTATTTATGTTTTCTACCCCCAATCTAGTACTGTCCTGAATGTATATTGTTCCTTCTAGCTACATTCTTATATAGATGAGATGGCCTGGGGTATAATTGAATGACCACTTTTCTAATATAATAGCAGTCTTATGATGTCTGATGTAGACACCATAGTATGCAAATTTTTGATGAAGACATTATAAACAGAGTGGACATTTTGAATGTTTTTGTGCTACTTCCATGTAATCATAAATATGGGTTAAAACCTGATCCTGTATTTGTTTTGTTGAATAGTATTTAATTTTACCATATATCAAGCATTGCTAGTGCATCCATAATATTACCAAAGGATATGAACCTTTTGAATGAATGAAATCATATTGGTGTGCTATCTGTGTTTTAAAATATTTTAATCTGATGATAAATCTTAGGTATATGCCACATTGCTGGCACAACAAAATAGTGCCAGTACAATGTGATTCTAATAATATGATGGACCAAAAGGGTATTGTATTTGCAAACCTGCGTTTGCTCCATTGATAATTTAAAATTATTTGCATATGTGACCCATCCTTATGTTTTTTGTGTAATGCATGTACAAATAATGTATATAAAATAATTTGCATTTAAATATGTCACTATATCAACTAAATTAAAATGTTTTGTCTAAACTAAGTAATTTATATGAAGCAGCTATTCAAGTGCTTTTACTGCTGTAGTGTCTCTACATGATACCACACAACTGAAACCCACAGCATGTATCAATTCACCTTGTTTAAACTGTAAGATCTCATTTAATAAAAGCTTACCTGCATTGCTCACATTCCAGGATGCCAATATATATTTTCAATTATTCATACATTTCCTTGATACTGAACTTTGACTTTGTTAATAAGAGATTACTAGGCTTACAGGCCCTCACAAGCCTAGCAAATATAATCCAATTTTACCCAACATATGTCCCCTAGGGGCAAGAGGATGGCATGGATTTGAGCCTTGGATTGGAAGACTGGTCCTTCCTGTGTTTACTCAGTTGTGTAAATGGCACTTAAAAATGCATCTAAAAGAGAACTGAGACATGAAGTAATAACCTGTAGTAATTTTCCAGTCAAAGTGTGATGTTTTAACTAGATATTTGCTGTTCCCCAGTTCTATATCATGTTTGAGTATTTAGTGTGCAAGGAACTAGAATCCATCATGCCCTCATTGTGTATTTATGCTCTTAGTGTCAAGGTAATGTCTGGGTTATTTTGCCCACCAAAGGAAATTAAATACATAGACTTGACAGTACCATATCAAGAACTACCTGGTTCTGATACTGCTATACAGTCAAGGGACCAGAGTGATTTTTGTATCTCTTGTTTTCAGTCTTGAAGTAATTAACTGGGCAGTGAATGGCATGGTAGAGGCATAATAGATTAAATGATAATAAGGTATAAGAAGATCAACAATTTAATAGAAGACATAATGAAAACTATACCAAAGTTTAGCTATGGGTAGCATATGGTCTGCAGTAAAGAGAGTAATGTGACAAAATTGTAAAAGGTGGGTAATAATAGAAAAAATACTCAGCAAAATGTTTGGGGTGCTAACTAAAATGCTGTAACACCTGTAAAGGAAAGAATATGTAGAAATATATACAAAGAAGAAAAAGGAACTGCAACGAAAGATGACTGTCGTAAAAGCAGAATTAGTGTCAACTTTAATTAAATGTTACATACAATAGCCTGATATCTCAGAAATAAAGCTAGAGTGATGTATCTCAGTTAGTTCAAGATCAAAAGGGATAATAGTCAATGGTAATCACTCTGGTCTTTTCCTTAATATCTAGTTTAAACCTCTTTAATCTCAGGAGAACAATGCAAATTATATTGAAACAGCTATTTGACAAAAAGAACTCAAAATGTCTTTGTTTGCTGCTAATGTGATAATTAACTATATCTACCTACCTACCCATCTACCTACAGATAGCACAGTAGTGCAGTGGTAGCATTGTCACCTCACCGCAAGATGTTCTCTGGTTCAATTCTCGGCTGGAGTGACCTCTGTGTGGAGTGTGTATGTCTTCCCTGTATTTGTGTGGGTTTTCTCTGGGTAATCTGGTTTCCTCCCACTTTACAAAGGCATGTGTCTTGAGTGTTTCTCCCCAGGGCTCCTCTCAACTGTACAGATTTTTGGCCTGTTCTGGCAAATCGGTGGGATGATCTGAGGACTGAAGTCACTAAATATTGACATACATTTGAGTTTCAGACTTCAAATCCTTCATAAAAGGTATATTAAAACAAACCCTGTTACTCTAGCAACTTTCTAAGTTTATAAGAGCAATATTTAAAATATGTCCCTGTTTTTGGGCCTTTTTCCCCCCATTTTGTTGGGCTTTGTCCAGATTTCTTGCACTAAGAGGTTGAGAGGTATGCCTCCGCTGAAAACTGGCTTTCTTCTAAGTCGGACTTTCCTGGTAAATAAATGTTAAATAAATAAATCTAGTACAGTACACTCCATGAGATGGATACAAAATTATCCAGACATCTGGCGTGACTATTTAGTTAAAATTAACAAGCTCAAAGAACAAATTCTTCTCTGTCTTATTCTACAGTATCTGAGGTCCTTCTGTAAGAAATTCAAATACTTAAGCATTAATCTGGTAGTGAGAAAGGCAGGTAATTTCAAACATGCTCATCACCATTTTCTTTAGAAGATCTAAAATTATTTAAAATGTGGAGTATATCCCTACATCATCCACTGGAAGAATACACAGATTAAAAATAAACATTAATTAACAGATTAATAATGACCCTTTTCTTGTTTTCTTTAAATTATTCTAAGCATTGAAATAGGAAGCTAATGGTCAAAGCCACAGTCAGCTACAAGTCTTGATTTTGCTGTATGTTCAGGACTCTTTCATCTCTGACTTTAAAGTATATAGTCAATCTGATTCTGGTATCGGCCATCTGGAGCAGGCAATGTGTTCAGCTGTGCCTTATAATGTTGAAAGAAACTGTTTACAATGACCAGTGTATTATCTTTGGCAGAATTCTACTAGTCTATGTCTTGTTTTATTTTGCACTCTATCACCAGACTTGCCTATTATTTTAATTTTACCTTGACTACCAGCTTCAGCACTGGGGTCACCTATGAGGAGCACAACATCTTTGTTGCTTTATTTTCAAAAGTACCAGCTGACAGCATGTATTAAAAGAACATCTTGAAAATCCACCTCCAACTTTCATGGGCTTAAATATGGAAACACTAGAGATAGATGCAGAAGTTCAGTTGGGATCATTCTTTCTTTAAAGCTAAAATAATGTAATGTTACAGGCTTTACTGTAGAAAATATTATTAATTACAATTCCTGGCACACGGTCCATTTTCTCTTAGACTAATTTCTAAAATAATCACATAACAAGAATCATATGGAGCTAAATAATTACAAAAGCACTTTGTTTACCAACACAGTCTGTATACCTCATATTTCAGAAAATATTCAACAAACAAGTGATTTGGTGAGCCAAACAAACAATATATTATTAAAATTAATTACATTATCTGTTGTTTTGGTCCTGGTGAGTCATGAAGTCAGAAACAAACATCATCAATAAACATAAAAAGAAGTAAGGCTAAAAATAATATTATATAAAGTCAGCCCTTATTTTACATTTAATGCCTCACTGCACTTATTTGAAATAGTATTTTGTAACTGGCCAATCACTATTTAATAAATGTAATTTATCTCCACCATTGTGTTTGTTTGTCTCTGACCCTTTTGATTTATATGTTGTATACAGTATTTTGAGTTCTAAATAAATTGCATTCTCTTGTTCTTTCATACTTCAGCAGCTAGTTCCTTGCTCTATTTGCAGGATTATTATTTGCTTGACTTACATATTATCACTGTAAGATAAACATCTGCTCCTATACTAAGCACAACAGCTTTGCTATTGTTTGTGAAGCTGTAATTTATAGAAGGTGTCCACAAGGTCCCTTTTTACTGCTGTGACAGAAACAAACAGATAACAAGGAATAGAGTAGCATGGCTCAGATCCAAAAAGGGAACTGTGTGTTATACTTCTGATCACAGAATTAGAGTATACAAGACAAGTTTGACCAGAGGCCTTACCAATACTCACCCTCAGACTGTACCAGTTTTTGTAGGGAAGGTTGTTCCTGTAAGTCCAGGGGCAGCTTTAAAGACACCCATCCAGCTCTCCAAGCTACATCTGAAGGATGACAAAGAATTATTACATTGCTTGACATGCAGGGGTAGTCTGTTCCAAAGCAAGAGGAGAAGGGGAAGTGTTGAGTGACAAACCTATTTCTCCACCTAGTGTTATTCATTCCTAGATGAAGGCTGAGATCACTGGTTCTGATGTTGGCTGCACAATTTATTTACTGAGGAAAAGGAGGTTGACAAGAACTGGATTCCTAAGGACACAGTAATTTATGCTAGGTCTCCGCTCAGGTGCTTGTACAACACTGAATACAAGATTTCAGACTTTCCTGGTAGCTAAGGTTTTTGTGATCAAAGATCCTTTTTCTTAAGAATCTCTGTAGATATTTGTGTTTTTTAAATGTCTGGTCAGATAAATGCTCGTGAATATTTTAGATTCTATAGTAGTTCTGACTAGGCCATGATATAGGGAAACCATGACTTGTCTAGTTTTGGAAGAGATGCCTTTAGCAATTAGTTGCAGAATGTAGAAGTACGTCCTAACTAAATATGCTACATGTTGGTTAAAGGAGAGGGAGCAATCAACCCTAATGTCCACATTTCTGATCCACTGATTCATATGGTAATGGAATGCTTTTAGTGCAGAAGGATGCAAACTTTTTCTGCTTCCTGAACGGGATGATGCTACATATACTGGTGTTTAGTTTAGTTATTTGTTTAAATGTACAGGTATCTAAATGGGATTTGATAACCACTATCACCTTGCAGTCTCCAGCAACCTTTGTTAACCAGTAATCAGTTATTAGCTTGGAGAGCTGAAAAAAAAACATGTGACAAACAGGAGGCCCCAATATAGATTTCTTGGGACACAACTGGTCACCTTGTCTCTGAATGGGGAGGTGTCACCCACTCAGACAAGCTGCATTCTATACTTAAGCTAGTTTGCTATCCATCATGCTGTGTAGGGAATTATGTTTAAAGCCATCAACGTAGAAACAGTTCTATCATGTTGTATGGTAGAATTGTTTATAACTAGATAAACAATTCTGTCAAGTTGTATGGTATCAAATCCCTTTGCCAGATTGAGGCAGGGATCATGGATGGTGTTACTACTATCAGCCACCCGAGTAACCTTCTCAAAGAAACTATATAATATTATATAATATAATATTCAAATAATATATTATTTTAATTTTCAGTACAGGTTTAATTTTTGCTTTGTATTTCAAGATATGTTCCTTTAAATCCTTGATTGGTTTATTATTTATCTAAAATTGAAGTATGTATAAATTAACTTGGGTTCAATGATTTTTAATTTCTGATGAAGTCTGGGAGCTACTTGGACAAAAACGTCTGTTTAATTTTTGCATTAAAAATAAATTTGTGTTCTCCACTATCAGTAGTTTTGCCCTTCATTGTCCAGTTTTTTGGTTCTTTAGTTTCGTATTCTGGACTGTGACTTTCTACTTGGTTATTGTTTTTTATGGAGTCTTCTGAAGGGCATACTACTTATATCTCTTCACAAGTAGTTCACATGGGAAGTGAAGTTGGAGAATTAAGGAAGCTTACAGGACAACTTTTGCAGTTTCTTGAGCTACTTATGCCTTTAACTCAAGGGCTTGTATTCTCTTTTCAGGCTTCAAATTTGCCTGTTAATCAGGAAATTATTTATGGTCCCGGGGGCCGTACTCGACTGAATGTAATGTCAGCCATGTCAACTACTCATGGTGCGAATGCGCAGGTGCTGGTATCGGACAGCCAGGCATTCAATTCTATGCCGGCTATTTTGGCTCCTAATAACGGTATGGATTTGACTGCGGATGGGGCGAATGGAGTATTATCGGCAACCAGGGACCTTACCCAGTTTAAACAATGGATACAGGATAAACCTTTTTTTTTTCAAAAACCACCATCTGCTGTCGGCAATGATGTTTGTGCGGACACCTGTTTGACTTCCTTGGATAAATTGCAACAAGCCCTTACCAGGTACAAAACACTCTGTATTGACAATTCCTATTAAAATGAATGTATTAAGTTACGTATTGTACCGAAGGGGCTTCGGGTATTCAAATACCCAAATAATGTGACTGCTAACAGTGAATTTCATCAAGAATTGCTGCAGATTTTCGATAACTGTGGCTTTGACATTATTAAAGCTATTATTCGGGTCTATATTAGATCAGCGAATGCTTAAAAAAGCAAATGCTGATTTATCGACCTTATGTAAGCAAAAGCTTACAATCTCGAACTGTCAGATCAGCGATTTTTTTCCTAGGGAAAAAAATTGCTGACCTAAAAGACATAGGGCAGGATTCACGAAGGCTTGCACGGAGTGTAAGAGACGTGCAACACTCCATGCAAGCCTCGCGATCCAGGAACAGCCCTAAACTCCATGTAAGAGACCAGCTAAAACATCTCTTACACGGACTGGGCGTGGACATGCTAAATACCTCACTTGCAGCCGAAAGATATGCAAATGAGGTATATTAGTGATCCATGAAGCAGAAACCAGTCCGTGTAAGAGACGTTTTAGCTGCAGAAATGTACTCAGTTGACAACTGAGTACGTTTCTGCAAATTCCACAACGGAGCCATGTCAGCGCCAAAAAAAGGGTGCATATGACTCAGGCAGCATGCCAATGGCCAAATATGTGGCCATTGGCAATATAACCCGATGCCAAAATAATAAAAATATAATTTTTTTTTTTGGCGATCGCCGAAGTTTAAACCCAGCGCAGCCCCGCGCAAACGGGCTGCGCTGTATAAAACATGAAAATGAAGGTTATAAACCCACAAATGTGGGTTTCATGCAATACATGGAATGACAATGCAGGAGCCAGCAGACCAAAAACAACATGGCCACCGTGTAGTGGTTGCTAAGGGGGGAAGCTGAGTCTAAGACATGTAACTAAGCATTAGTAGGCAATCTCATGTAAATGAGGGTTAGGATACTGAATCTCACAGTCACATAGCAAATGAGCACAGTCTGAGTAGTGTAAGAGATACATAAGGGGGAGGAATAGAGTAGGAGATAGGTGACATCACAGGGGGGAATGGTAGAAAGAAATGCAGTTCATTGGAGGCCAGTGTAACATGACAGATGACAGACACAGATCATGGAAAGAGGTGTGCCACTGGATAAGTCATGGAAAGTCAAGAAATGGAAGGTGTACACTGTTACTTACACCAAAGTTTCTTGCTGGGAGTGCATGCGCACGTGTGCGCACCATGAAGCGCGGGTAGGGCAGTGTGCGCACGTGTAAGGCAGACTGAGCATGTGGGAGCGTGTTGAGAGATGTTTAACACTGTTTGCGCGGGTGTGCACATGTGTAGGGTAGGCTGAGTATGTTGGAGACTGTTTGCAGACATGTAACAGTGTTTGCACGGTTGTACGCAAGTTTTAAACCGAATAAGTAGATTCTGAACCATGTAAGAACGTGTGCGCGTGTAAGTCACTGTGAGCGTGTTTCCGATAGTATGCACGTTGCTCCCCCCCTGAGGAAACAGAGAGGAAAAAGGAAGCAACAGAATTAATAGGAAGCTAGCAGGGATAACTGTTGAAGCTACCAGGTGAAAACAATTAGAAGCAGGCAATTACACAGGCAGAATAGTAGCCCAGCCCAGCACTTAAAACTCTGCAAACAGTAGTGCAGGATGTTTCCCTTATGAGATACTGCAAGACAGGAGTAAACTAATAGAAGTGAAAACTGAAAAAGCTGAACTCAGAGCAGAAATGTTAGGGGCTGCCATAGCTGTCATAATGAGACATAGGCGACTTGCTGAGGGTGGTGACAATGCAGATGGTGCCAGACAACCCACAGTGAGGAGACGGAGAAGAGTGTACAGGCCCAGGGTCACCTACCACGGGTTACATGAGCTGGAGATAGTAGAGCGCTATAGAGTGGACAGAGAGCTCCTGCAGCAAATTGTTGAGCTGTGCAGGCCATGCCTCACACACAGAACCAACAGAGGGGAACCCATCCCAGTGGAAACCAAGGTATGTGTTGGCCTAAGAATACTAGCAACAGGTACCTTCCAGAGACCAACTGGCAATATGATGGGGATATCACAGGCATCAGCCTCCAGGGTACTGCACCAGTTCCTGGATGCCATGTCAGCACATGTCGGTGATCATGTATATTTCCCCAATGCCCGTGAGGTATTGGCCAGCAATATGCATCTCTTCCAGCAAATAGCGGAATACCCTGAGGTAGTGGGTGCAATAGACTGCACGCACATACGCATCAAAGCACCAGCGGGTGAGCGGGGTAGGGCCTACATTAACCACAAGGGCTTCCCTTCCATCAACTGCCAGGTCGTGTGTGATGCCCAGGGCATAATAATGAATGTGTGTGCTGGCTGCCCTGGGAGTTACCACGATTCCCACATCTGGCATTTGATGCAGCTGTACCAGACATTTGCCAATGGGGACATCCCACACGGACACCTAGTGGGGGATGCAGGTTATGCACTGGAGCCATGGCTGATGACATCCATCAGAAACGCACACACACCTGAACAGGAACGCCATAATGAGGCACACGCACAAACACGTAATGTAATAGAGCGTGTGTTTGGGCTGCTCAAGTCACGGTTCCGGTGTCTGGACACATCTGGTGGAGCCTTGCAGTACACACCAACTACATGTACCCAAATTGTCATGGTTTGTGCTATGCTACATAATATGATCTTGCGAAAACAGCTGCAGCAGGACCAGCATAGGGCCGGGCCAAACAGCCCCCCACCATTGCCAAGGCCATCACAGGCAGAGTGTGACTCGGAGGAGGAACAACCTGAGCCTGCCCCAGTAGGCAGAAGGAGGCGTGCCCAGTATGCCCTGGCCTTGGCAAAGAGGCAATGCATAGCACATACACTGGCTCAGTAGGAACCCTGGGAATGATACCCCCTCTGACTCACTCAAATAATAACATGGATGCCTAAAATGACTTGACCTGCTCACAAACATGTACAGGGAAGTGTAATATGCGCATCCGACAGAGGCAGCCCTGCAGCACCACCTGAGGCATGAATGCTATGTGTTAAGTAATGTAACACCATGTACTATATGCACACCTGAGCACCCTGACTAACATCCATCCTCACCAAGCATGAAGCCACAAAATGACAATGGGATGATCAAGTGCAATAACTGGCTGAAGTAATGCAGTTAGTCAAAGGGGAGCCAATGTGTTTCAGGCTGGGAAGACAAGTGGAGCTTGACATGATGCACTACCTGCTAGGGGTGGCATGCACCTATCATGCCATGCCCCATGGATATTGGCAAAGGCTGTCAGTACCCACAGCATGCCCTGAATAGGTAAGTCTCAAAACACAAACCCACCTTCATAGGTTCTACAAGGGATAGGAGCCTAGATGTAATGCTACCCAATCACAGATGTATAAACAGCAAGATGTGTGCAGTGTAAACACACACAGTATGGAGAATGTAGATACCAGTCCTGTAATAGAGAACTGGATCAAGGCTCACATCAGCACCCTAACACTACCAGGTCACACCTCATACTGTGCTGTACAGCCGCAAAACATGGAACAAGCTACAAAAGGAGGGTGACTAGCAAGAAATGGCAAGGATAACCACACCCCCATGTTGGTACCACAACAAGAAGCAGCATGGATTAGCCATGTTCAAATACCAATGGCTAAAACCGCCTCCCAGTATATAGGCTGCTGCAGACTACTGTTCTAATACCAGGAACTGCACCTGGCCTATGTCGGAATAGATGAATATATCAAGCCCCCCAAACCACATTATATTGCTTGACTGAAAATACCCAGACATACACCGGGAGCATTATACTAGCACCAACATAGTAGGAGAAAATTACCCAGATTCCATAAACCAAAATGCCCAGGAACAGTGTACCACTCCCACAAGAGGGGTAAGCATACTGGATGTGATAATCAGCAACATGTGTACTGGATGGCAAGATGAGAAGTGTACCCCTCACTGGTAAGACCAGACCATAGAGTAATCACACTGGATATACACATCCTGACCCCAGTCCCTGGCCAGAATACCACAGTGAAAAACATGTGTAAAGCATAGGTTGCAGCCCTCAAAACCAATGTTGAATCCACAAAAGGCCCTGTGCAAGTGCAGAATATGGGACACACCACAGAACATGTTATACAGGCATTCCATGAACACAGCCAGGAATGCTTGGAGTATGCAATCACAAATAACAACAACACACAATGCCATACACACAGGCATCTGGCATGCTGGACTCCAGCCATTACCAAACCATGCAAGAGAATGAGGAAGCTACCACATGATTGAGCAAACATAAAAAGGGAAGTAATCACTGACCAGTAGTATGGCAATAACATATGTCCACACATACAATCCACTAAGTCCAGCCACAACAAGTAGAATCTGTGAATCCAGAGGCAATGTGACACCAGTCCCAAGTACACAGACAACCACAACACCCCCCAATAAATACAAATATATGTAATAGATGCATCCATGTATCCAAACCAGAGGTTGAGCTCCACCAACTCAGTACTGTCAAAACTAGTCAGGAGGAGAAGGTAACAACATACACCATAAAACCCAGTCCCACATAGACCTACCACAACTGTAAACCAAACACATAAACACAGACAAATATTCTGGGAAGCCTTAATTACAAACACACCACACCAACAGAAGCCTCCAAAGCAGATCACAAGCAACCACAACCTTCAAACATAGCACATGCAATGAATAGTACACAAAGCTGGTGTGCCAAACAGTCACAGGCCAGAAGGAGAAACAACATGCCTGATACAGTCATAATAGGTGTCTGTATAGGCAGACACACTGCTGCCCCACTCCCTAGACTGAACAAGGAAAATGCCACATAACACAAGTATGCAGGTCACCCCAAAGCAAGCAGAAATATGATGCACTCAATGTCCATGCTGGTGTGAATTACCTGAGATGTACCTCCCTGGTCAACATCAAAAGAGACATGGATGGTCCCTCTGAGTATGTACCCCAGGGCGGTATGACACTGGCTGTGTGCAGCATCCATCCCTCACCAAGAATGATGCCACAGTACAAACACAGAATGCTCATGTTTAACAGCTGGCACAGTTACAGCTGTCAGTCCAAGAGGGTCTAATGTTTGTCTGCTTGAGATGTCAAGCATGACAAGCCATGCTGCTGTTCCAGGGATGGCTTGCAGCTGTTACCCGTGTGCGTCTGGATACTGGATAAGGCCTTTGCCGCCTCCATAGAGCCGTATGTAGGCAAGGCCAAAAAGACTACCCACCACCCTAGAAAACATAAGTGGTAGGAAACATAAGGGTAATGGTGACCAATGCCAGATGTGTAAACTACAATATGCATGCCCCTGAGGCACTTCCCATTATGGAGAACATTGATGTCTGTGCAGTGACAGAAGCCTGCTGCAAGCCTAGTGATAGCACACCAGCACTACTAGGTTATACCACATATCATGTGTTATGGCCCCAACACCTGCACCAAAACATCAAAGGAGGGGGAGTATCCATATGCAGCACAGACACCCATATTGCCAGGTAACTGACAATGCACAAAGCAGCGGAGACCACCCATGTGCACATAACTGTAGTCAAAACTGCTGTACAGTCTGTAGCATGCGACAGACCACACTCTCACACACAAGAATTCCACCCATACATCCGAAGACACTGGACAGTATGAATGTCCCACCAAATACCAGACAAGGTACACACAAATTACCACATAGGTGTCAAACCATTATGTATGCAAGGAGTAATCAGGGACCTAGGCACACAGGTCGACATTAATCTGTCATGTGACACCCACAATGGCAATGTGGCTATGAAGATTGTCGATACTGGACACTGTATCATGAAAGGATTCACATCAACATCAACAGAGGTCACTGTACCGCTGTACTGTTCCCTTATCAGACCCATAATCTAGTTCAATGACTCATATGGGATGTACCGTACGTGACACCTGCAGCGGTTCGGAAGACCTCATAGTTACCCCACCAACAGGATAAAGGGTGTGAAATATATGTCATATGCTGCCTGGCTGTAGACACCCCAGCTGACTGCAGTCACACACTGCCTACACAGAGGCATTGTATGTCTGTTGTACAAGGCCATGTCCAACACAGGAGTAATGGACATTCTCCACCACAGGAAATCAATGCCATTGAAGCTGTGAGAGTCACAGATGTCAGCCTCAACACATAATGAAATAAGATGTGCTGGAGGGACAGATACATAACCCAGAGGCTCCCCACACCCAGAAACAGGATCCCAATCCATGGTAGGCAGAGCCCCTCACTGACACCCCTCAACAGGAATATTGCCAAGTGGACGGATGACCGTACATGTATACTGGGGGTCCTCACTGTGTCATGACCAGACAGAGGCACAGTGAAGAACTTCATAAATGGCCATAATTGAACATAGCAAGGGGTGGCGAAAGACACACACACACACTCTGGCTAGGCAACTAATGGCCTAGGGTGTATAGCCTAGTATGAACCCATGAACCTATGAAGATACAAAACGTACAGGACACTAAGGATAATCACAAGCGTTACCCAACTGATGGTAGGAACCATGTTGGGCATCCACAGATATGCTCCGAATCACACAGATATTACAAACAACACACCAAACACACACACATATTGCTAACATACAACCTGTCAGGTGCAGTGCAAACACCCCCCCCCCCGAGTGCAAAATACCTATCCCAGCAGATTGATGGTCCCCTGACATTGCAGATGCTGAGGTAACAGCCATCATCTGCAAAGCAGAACACACAGCAGCAAAGGTATGTGATGGTGTCCTGTGCTGAGGCCAACATGGACTCCAAGAATAATGGAATGCCAAATCACACTACTGCCCAATGTCAGCCTTACCACAGGATATGTACCCAAAGAGCAGTGTACAACAACAGTGGTCCATCACAACAAATGTGTTGCCTGAATGGATACTCCAAACTACCACCCCAGGATCCTGACAAGCTTGTTCTGCACAGCTATGAAAATGATCAGTATGTACCGCAGACAGAAGGCTATTGTGGATCTACTGATACTGGACCCTACACAGTGTGGCTGTCGTAACTGCAGAACCTGCCCCTAAACATGTCTGACCCATTTGAAGCAGTCATTAAGGTCATTGATGAGGGCAATGTGGTCCACACAGCGTAGCTGGACCATGCACATGCTTCTAGACAATACCGTATGAGTTCAGTATGGATATGTTCAGCAGCTTAAATATGTACCCCTATGTCAGTAGAGGGGTTGCAAACCAGACCAAGGACAGAAATGACATGGTCAGACATGCCGCATCCATGTCAGACTACAAAGCGGATATGAGTGGCATCCCACAAGGCCTGGTCTTGGGCCCCCCCACCCCCGTTCTGTATATATGTCCCATAGGTATAGGCCAACATGGAAGGACTGTGACTGAACATGTATGCAGAGGAGTACAAACAGCCCACCATATCCAACCCCCAGCTGACACAAGCAACCCACAAAAGGGCCACCTACAAACAGACAACTGTAGCCATAGCCATGTCAGCAAGCTAATTGCAGAACTGTGTATAGACAACCACCGTGGATATACAGTAAGTGCCACAAATTACCACACAGGTGTTAACCCATGAAGTACCTAACATGTAATGTGAGACCTGGGTACAAAAGGTGATAAATATCCTGCACTGGACAAACATGTGGCTGTAGTGTTCGCAGAAACATGTACCATATACCCACCCAAACATGAAGGTTGGCAGATGTAGATAAGTGGAACTCACTGTGGCTCTGCAGCCATCCTCCATCAGCGTCACAACTGACTACAATAGCCCCTGTGGGATATAACGAAGCAGACACCTCCATCAACTGTAAAGTCCACAACAGTACCCCACCAGGGGTAGCAAAGAGCATGAACAGATGTCATGTGTTGCCTGAGTAAACAAACTGCAGCCCCACACACCGCCATCCTTCCCAGCTACAGGAAAGCTGTGCCTGATGTATGAAGCCATGTCCAACCTGGAATGAATGAACATGTTGCACCTTGTACAATCTGAATGGCAGTGAGCTATGCACATGAGAGACCTGAACCCCAGCACTGACATACATAGGAAAAGCTGTACAGAATGATCCATAACACAGAAGGCACCCCCACTCTTCAGTAAACTCCTGGTACAGGTCAGCCAGAGAGTCACATATTGACACCCCTCAAGAGGAATCCTGATGAGTGTATGGGAGATGGTAGGCTAACCCTGGGTATCACTATTATGTCAGAGGTAGACGGAGGCACACTATACTAACCATGACATATGTCATGGCAAACTCCAGTTACAATGTGTGTCGAAGGACAAACACACCCTGTGACTAGCATCAGAAATGGCCTAGGGAACATCGCTAGTGTTTGCCAATGTCCACCCATGTTGTGGAATACACTAGCAATGCTGGACAAGCCTGGTGTAGGTAGTCCATAACTGAACATATTGCAACATGGTCATATGTGCACAACTGGCCCCTACACAGTCTGTTGTGCTCACTATGAAGATGTCAAGCAGTCATAGGACTAAAGCCCAGGATACTGTCCACCACAGTGAAAGTACTGAACCAGTACACTATACGGTACTACAGTGTTAGGTCATTATGAAAGTATGTTGAGAACTGTCTGCAAAGTATCCCATGCAATCCCTGCAGGCACAGTATAATCCCTGTTGTGGCAGACACGAAGCAGTTGGCCAGTTAGTATACAACATGACACCCAACACACAACCATAAACGTGAGATATTGTTGAAGTTCACACACACCCAAATATGTGGTGGACTTCAGAGTGCAACATATGGAAAGCTCACACTGGGCATGCTCGCACACTTTGATAAATGAGGCATATGTCAGACAACATGCCATGGAAAGGCTGAACTGGGCATGCTCACACACTTAGGCCATATCTCCGTTTAGCAGTTGGCCACACATATCTGGTATTTGTACGTGTCAGTCCAGGAACCAACCACAACACAGCAATCAGCCCAGTGCACACAGTAAATGACTACAGAGACATAAGTGATATAGTGGATCGCCGTCATATGCAAACATCTTCCACAGATACACAAGTGGGTCATAGGAACAGGGAATGCTATGGCAATAAAGACCTGCAAACAGTAGAACAGCACAACAAATATTGTGCATCCGACAATTGAACATATGGGTGTAGAGGTCAATACTAGGCTTGTTGCCCTAGGGAATGACAGCTCAGCCAGAGTGCGCTTGGCATCTGCATCCCCATGATAGTAGGCTACTGTGCCACTGTAAAGTAGGTCACAGAAGGCAACATGTGAGGCTAGTTAGCTGTGCCTCTGTCAAGCAGGGGCACCGTGGAGGTCCCAGGGATTGAATGTGCTAAGCCACAGCCATGTTGTCGGCGTGTGCTGTGAGAGGGTTGCTGAGGATCTCTGACAGTAGGTGTCCATCAATAACAGACTGAGGGGAGCCCTATCTGCATTCTCTGGACGATTCCACTGTCAACACTGTGTTGTAATGAGTATGTGTGAATGAAGTGCCATGCCGGAACTGTTCACAGATGTCCTCCCTCTGTGGGCTACAGCTCTGCAATGTATTAGGTCACTCTGTCTGTTGTACGGCGCATATATGGCTGGTGTACAGCTGACAGGTGTCTTGTTGTGGAGCAGTCATGGGTATATGTGGGATAGCATGACCAATACAAACCGTACACATGCTCATAGAATGCAATTGTCAAGGATTATGCTGAGTGGCCAGTATAGTCCTCCAGCATGGGTCCTCTGAAGTCATCCACCCTAGTCTACACAAGTGTAGAGTCTGCTTGTGCTAAATACAGTTTGTGTGCAGTGACAACCTTGCCTGGTTGTGGAGATGGGATATGGCTGTCCAGGGAAAGATGGGTATGGTCAGATATCAACAATGGTGGTCTACCTCTGGTGTGGAACAGTGAGTACCCACGTTGCAGATGGACAGGTGCAATATGTATTCCCCCATGTGGCTGTGGTATGTGGTTCTGCCATAGCACATGGACCCACAAATTGTAGTGGCTGTAGGGTAAAGTGGTAGAGGCCTGAGAAGTTCTCACACACAATATGCCTGTACCTGATGTTAACAACTGGAATGGTGTATGTGAACACCTGCATATCCTGGCACTGTTCCCAGGGAAGCTAAGTGTGTATCCTGGATGTGGGTGTGGTGTTCTGGACTGGTTGTGTTGTGTGTTACAGGTCCTGTGGTCCCAAAGCATGGTATAGAATATAACCTGCCAGTGCGATGTGCATATCTGACCCTGACGTAGGTGGCTGCAAATGCACATATATGCTATCCCCCACCTGACAGGTAGTAATACATGTACATACCTCTGTAGAAATAAAGATGTCAGCACCCTATAAATACTACAGGTGCAGAACAGATGCTCAGTAATTCGGATAGTGTCCTCTGCTAATGCGTCTCCCTCAAGTGTCATAATATAGTTAGGAAGGGGTTCAAATCCTGAAAATGCTCAGTGTGTGGGTGTGTGTGTGTGGGTGGGTGAGTGGGGTTTGTGTGTGCGACAGGCTGTGAGAGGGAAATGTCCCTTTTGGCAACTGGGAAAAAAACACTACAGAATGCACATTCCCCTTTCTAAACACTGATGATGTCAGCACCTTATAAGTACAGCAGGAGAAGGGAAACCTCCCAGTAATGTGAATAGCACGCTCCGCTAATGCGTCCATCTCGAGTGTCATAACATAGTGAGGTAGGGGTTTGTATCCTGTACATGCTCAGTGTGTGTGGAGGGGGTTAGTGTGTGTTCAAGACTGTTTGAAAGAAGTATCCCTTTTGCCAACTAGGAGAATACACTACAGGATGCACATTCCCCTTTCTAAACACTGATGATGTCAGCACCCTATAAGTACAGCAGGAGAAGAGAAACCACCCAGTAAAGCGAATAGCGTGGTCTGCTAATGCGTCTGTCTCGAGTGTCATAACATAGTTAGGTAGGGGTTTGAATCCTGTATATGCTCAGTGTGTGTGGAGGGGGTTAGTGTGTGTTGAAGACTGTTTGAAAGAAGTATCCATTTTGCCAACTAGGAGAATACACTACAGGATGCACATTCCCCTTTCTAAACACTGATGATGTCAGCACCCTATAAGTACAGCAGGAGAAGGGAAACCACCCAGTAATGCAAATAGCGTGCTCTGCTAATGTGTCCGTCTCGAGTGTCATAACATAGCTAGGTAGGGGCTTGAATCCTGTACATGCTCAGTGTGTGTGGAGGGGGTTAGTGTGTGTTCAAGACTGTTCGAAAGAAGTATCCCTTTTGCCAACTAGGAGAATACACTACAGGATGCACATTACCCTTTCTAAACACTGATGATGTCAGCACCCTATAAGTACAGCAGGAGAAGGGAAGCCTCCAAGTAATGTGAATAGTGCGCTCTGCTAATGCATCCGTCTCGAGTGTCATAACATAGTTAGGTAGTAGTTTGAGTCCTGCAAATGGCAAGTGTGTGTGTTTGGATGAGGAGGGTTAGTGTGTGTGCAATTTTGTGTGAGGGAAATGTCCCTTTTGGCAACTGAGAGAACACACTACAGGATGCACATTCCCCTTTCTAAACACAGATGATGTCAGCACCCTATAAGCACAGCAGGAGAAGGGAAGCCTCCTAGTAATGCGAATAGCGTGCTCTGCTAATGTGTTCGTCTCAAGTGTCATAACCATAGTTAGGTAGTGGTTTGAATCCTGCAAGTGTGTGTGTTTGAATGAGGGGGATTAGTGTGTGTGCAATTCTGTGTGAGGGAAATGTCCCTTTTGGCAACTGGGAGAACACACTACAGGATGCACATTCTCCTTTCTAAACACAGATGATGTCAGCACCCCATAAGTACAGCAGGAGAAGAAAAGCCTCCCAGTAATGCGAATAGCACACTCTGCAGTGCGTCTCTCCCGAGTGTCGTAATGTAATTAGGTAGGAGTTTGAAACCTGTAAATGGCATGTGTGTGTTTGGATGTGGGGAGTTTGTGTGTGTGCATTTCCATATAAAAACATGTTAGTTTTGGCAATCAGGAGATCACACTACCTGATGCACATTACCCTTTCAAAATACTGATGTTGTCAGCACCCTATAAGTACAGCCAGAGAAAACGAACTATCTAGTAATCCGAATAGTGTGCTTTGCTAATGCGTCTTTCTCACATGTTGTGACTTAGTTAGGTAGGGGAATGAATCCTGCAAATGGCAAGTGTGTGTGTGGGTAGTAGGGTGTGTGTAAATGCAAGTGTGAGAGGACAGATCCTTTTGGCAAATACTACAATACACCAGATGTTGCATATTCCCCCAGTAAACACAGGGGATGTCACCACACTATCAGCACAGCCAAACAGAGCTAGTTGGCTAGTAATGCCAATAGTGCGCTCTGCTACTGTGTCTATTACCATTGTCAGAGTACAGATAGGTATGTTTTGGTAACCCACAACTGCCACGTGTGGTTGTGTCACACAGTATGACCTTGTGTGGGCCTTTGTACATAACAATGCATGCAATTGCCTAAACCAGCAATGGCATTGCACACATGATGTATGTGTGTGACACATACACATAAATACCTGTGACCTGCAGTAGTTACCATGTCTGACACATGCCTCGAGTGGATAAATGGTATTTGCAATGTATACCAATATGACTGTGTCTTTCTGTGCAGGGTCCGCATGTGGTATGTCTCTATACAGTGTGGGTGTATATGGTAAAATACCTACAGCAGGGGATACACATCTGGTCTGGGCCGTATAGTGTACATGTAGTTGATGTACAGGTGCTGCATGTTCCCACCTGTTGTGGTAGTGGTAACATGTCATTCCACTGCAATTCAGTGACCACATGCTGTGAACCCTTCAACTAGTGTGTTGTAGCTACAGTAATGCTCACGCACAATGTTTGGCTGGATGCAGTCCAGCCATATAAACACAGTTCTTGAGACTGTCATATTGCCAGTGTTGTTATGGAGGATAGATGGTCTTCCTGTGTATGGGAGGGTTGTGTGTGCCAGGCTATGAACCAGATGGCAGTCCGACACACTGTTAGCTGCACATGATTAGGCCCTGATGCTTTGTGCTGTGCCAACAACCTGGAGGTGTGTGTATCTGTGGTACCTTGGGATACCACCCCCCTGTCCATGTGTGTTACATGTGTAGGGGACGACAGGCATGGTATGGGGCATAACCTGTCAGTGATGGGTAACACCTGTGAGCCATGAATCAGGAATCTGGTACTGCACAGGCATTGCAGTTCACCGTGCTGAGGACAGTGTCTGGTGCATGCATCTTCCGGTGTACACTGCTGTTGTTGTGTAGCAGCACTGTTAGTGTCCTAACCTGTGTGATACCCACGGAGGTGGCTATGTAAACCATGTCCTGCAGCATAAGGCAGTATGTGTGTACCAAGGAGCTTTGCCATTATACATCGGGCCATGGGTGTCACGTGCAAGATGACCCTTGCACATCATTGTGGCTTCCCTAGCATGTAAACACACGTTGACAGCCAGCGGATACCCTATGAATGACAGTGGAGACTGAGCATAATGTAGACATACAACACCCTTCCCACATATAGTGGTAACATACCTGGTGAGGGTATATTGGCAGCCAAGATCAGGCTCATACTAGCCTGTGCCACATGCTGAGAGATCCATTCTATGTTCCCTATCATGTAGTCCAGGGAGGTATGTCTCAGGTCAGCCATACTGGCATGGTCAATGAGTGAGTCATATGTGTCCATGCCTCTGACTGACCTGTATGCATGTGTTCTGTGGTGGACCATAGTGCCCCTGAGGCATATCACTGTGACCTTCACCAGATACAGCCTGTTGAGCGGGACCCCAGTACAGCACCCAAGACAGGTACCTGACACGTCTGTAGCAGGTGTGTTGTGTAGCCCTACAGGCTGTGAGTGTGTGGCACAGGGGATGTGTGTGCCATGTGTGGCATGTGCTCTGTCCCGACGGAATATTTGCCTGTGTGCCAGCTGCGGAGGTTTGTGATGCTCAGGCAGGATGCTATTCTGAGTCCCCACGTATGCCCCAGTGTGTTCAGCATGCTGTCAGTCCGTGTCAATATCTGACTTGTATTGTAGTCACTGTAATATATTTTATTTATTTATTTATTTATTTATCCTACATTTGTTGACTGGGATAGTCCGACTGCATGCATGTCCATTTCCAGGGGAGGCCCGGGGAGAAAAGCTACAAGGGTAAGCAGATACAGCATTACATAATACCAGCATTACATATTACAAACAGATTATTTACAGAGATTACATAAGTAAGCAAGTTAAACATGTTCCACAGGTTAATGTTAGTTCTGAGCACAAGTCAGGATTAAATTAAATTACACAGTAAACTGGTTAACAGATTTTACACATTCGAGTTAGCCAGGCTTGATACATTTACATAGCCAGTTAAGTGACAAATGTTGTTTGAGTCTAGTGTTAAATTGACCTAAGGTGGAAAGTAAGGTAATATCAGCTGGAAGTGAGTTCCAGGATCTACTTACAGAGTTTGCAAAGAGAGAATCACTGGCTGTGTTATTAAATTTGCTAGTCTGAATTAGTAGTTTGTTAGAGGATCGAAGCGGTCTAGGATTGTTATAGGGGGTGATAATATTTGAAGTGCAGGAGTATTGTCCGGATTATAGAGGATTTTATAGGCCATAATCAGTTGGTTATACTGTATTAAGCTGGGTATTGCAAGTAAACCAAGCTGATTTAGATTGATGCAATGATGTGTCCTAAATGGCATCCCAGTGGCAAACCTGGCAATGTGGTTGTAGCAAATTGAGTGTTTGTTAAGGACAGTCTTGTTCATATTCGAGAGTAGAGGGGATGCATACAGAAGGGTTGAAAGAAGGTGAGAGCGAGCTATGGCACCTTTAGCTGGAGGGGCTAGGAAGGCTTTTCTTCTGTAAAGTGACCCTAGTTTTTTATTGATGGCTTTGATAATTTGGTTAACATGTAGGTCACATTTGAGATTATTGTCTATGATGACACCTAATAGTTTAGTAGATGGGTCAGGGGAGATTATTGTGCCATCAGCTGATGTTATGGTAAAGGTGAAAGCGGTAGACCTACGTGTTGGTGAAATAACAGCAGTTTAGTTTATTTGGGATTTAGGATCAGACGATGTTCAGAAAGCCAGTTTTCTATTGTATTAAAGGTGGTCTGGGTAGCTGACCATAACTCTACTGGAGATGTGGCTGAGCAGATCAGAGTAGAGTCTTCAGCATATTGGATAAAGCTGACTTTTGGGATGACAGTATAAAGGTCGTTAATGAAGATGGAGAACAGCAAGGGCCCTAGTATAGAGCCTTGTGGTACTCTGAGGGTGTTAGGTAGAAGGTTAGAGAGTTTGTTCTGCCAGAGGCCAGCCTGCTGTTGACCATGCAGGTAGGATTGAAACCATTGGAAGGCTCCAGTATCTAGACAGAATGTTTGCAGGGTGTGGATTACAAGTTGGTGATCAACCATATTGTATGCCTTGGAAAGATCCAAAAAGAGGGCTGAGGATATATAATTAGTGTTGCAAGTATGGTTTATGGTGTTAGTAAAGGCTAGGAGGCCTGAAGTAGTGCTGTGATAAGGACGGAAGCCATGCTGAGTGTCTGCCATAAGGCGATTTTGGATTAGGTGGTGCATGAATTGTCTATGAATAAAGTTTCCATAATCTTTGCAAGTGGAGAGAGTATAGCTATTGGCCTATAATTGGAGAATTCAGTAGAGCTGCCTCCTTTGTGAAGTGGGATTACATAGGATATTTTCCAGATGGTGGGAAATTTAGATTCTACCATGGTTCGTTTGATTAGTTTTGAGACGGGGTAAGCAATAGCATCATCTGATTTTGATAGGTACTCGGCAGGTAGTTGATCAGCAGAAAGTGTAGTGGGTTTCACTGTTTCAGTTAAGGTATGGAGAAGTGAAGTGGCAACTGGTTGGCAGCTGAACGCAAGTAGGTTTCTAGGGGTGCTACTTTCAGGACCAGGGGAGCTAGGAGGTAGATGGCTAGCTAGGGCTTGAAATGTCTCACTAAAGAATTGGCCAAAACTATCAGAAACATCTTCAGGGGTTTTATCAATAGTAGCAGCAGGGACTGGGGTTGAAATTTGTCCAGGATGTAGTATATATGACATGCCACCTGACAGGGTATGGCATTACTGGGTTCAGAGAGCCCAGTTCCCAGATTGTCTGTGTGGTGGCATCCCACACATGTGTTGTACGTTCCTGGCCAAGGGTGATGGCTGACTGCATACATGTGGCAGCTGTGACATTGCCACATGACTCACATAAACCACAACTGGACCATAGAGGTGATTCACAGGTTACCTTTGCACATGCTACCCTAGTAGTGTGATTGCCATGGTGAGTACCAACAAATAGGGCCAATGGGGAACAACATACTGAAGGTGTGTATGTGTGGGTGTATCGCTACTGTTTCATAGCACTGGCATATATGACTGCACACGTGGGTAAATGCCAGGTAAGACATGTGCAATGTGTCACAGGCAACGTACATGCGTACAGGACAGACAGTGACGTTCTGTCATGTGTAAAGTTGACATACGTATCGTATGCTATGCAGATGTCACTAGGAGTCTACAGAAGCACTGTAACTCTGCATTGCAGGTGTAAGCAGTGTTCCAGGGAATCTCAAGCGAACATGCATGCAAACAAAGCTACAGTAAACAGGGCTGGAAGTAGTGCATTGTACAACAAAGAAGGGGTAACAATAACAGTAAGTAACAATGCAAATATGTAGGCACTAAAAACATATACCCAGGAATACACAGCGCAGATGCCCATGGTAGAACTGATATTATGTAATAGTTATTTGTGATTTGGATTACATTGGTACTGCACACATATCAACATGCGCAAACATCCACATTGCATAGTTGTTGTGGGCAACTTGACACCATTACTGTACATGTCCACCATTGCATATCACTACTTGCATTAGCTTTCCCCCTGTGCTACCCATGTATGCGGCTATCTGTTGACAACCTTAACACCGGCATGCAATTATGTGCAGCTGTTACACTTTGGTATGTACTATGGGTGCAGATAACAATTCAGGACATTCATACAGTTACTGCAGCAGGCATGCTGGGATATACACACAGTCATAGCAGCACACTGTACTGTTACCAACATGATACTACTAATACACTTCTTTGTAGTCACCCTGTGCATCAGCAATGTGTTTACCTGTTCCCGCAATGATGTTGGAGATTGCAGGAGGTGGCACAGTGTCATCATATGCACAGGGTGTGGATTAGGTATGCCTGAGTCAGCCACTGATACCACCAATTGACATGTGTGTGTATGTGTGTTGGTGAGGGGCAGCAGTACAGGGTGGGGCAGTGTTGGTGCAGTGTGTGCATGTATGTGGTCGCCCTAGGTGTTAACATTTCGCATGTGTGTATGCACGCACACAGTTCCACCTCATGGCTGCCATATACAGGGTTTTGTGGACAGCCACAGACTGCACCTGGCAGGTCATACAGATCAGTGTCTGTGGGCACAGACACGGTACCTGTGCCTGGCAGGGGTGCTACAGACCGTATCCAGTACTAAGCCAGACTGGGTACTGTCATCAGAAGTGGGAGTGTGTTGACTGGACACAGGTCCCTGTTGGGACTGTCCAGAGCCACGTGCACGTGGTCTCCTGGGGCGTTCCAATGACAGCACAGACCCAGCATTGCTGGGGCTGCTGCTGGCACTATGGGGGCGTGCGCGAGCCTGTTGTCATCTGCGCCGACTGCCAGCTGCTGCTGTTGCTGGCATACGGCCATGTTGATGCCACAAATGCCCACCATTGCCCTGGCTCATGGACATCTGGTTGTGGAACTGCTGTAATATGTCCCCACAACATCTGTCTATGACATCGGTGAAATTACGGATAGCATCCGCAATGTCACGCATACTGTTTGTCATGGCTGTGCGACATGCTCTCAGCTCCCTCAGACCCTGTCTGGTGTACCTTTCCATATGCGACTGTGCCTGCATGACAGTCTGAAACATAGCTGAGGTTGACAGACCTCTTTGGGCACGTTGGCCAGAGGCAGTATGCCCACGGATGCTCCCACGAGAACCCATGGGCAACTGTCTGTGTGGTACCATCGGAGGACCCTGCCCATGGCTGCTGTGTGGGGACGCATGTGCCACAGGTACCACATTACCCTGGTCTATGCCCACTGTATCCTGTCCATCACCTAGGGACAATGGTGACAAAGGATGTACTGGCAGGATGACTGTGCGCAATGATGGGATTGACAGCTGTGTACTGTCAATTGGCTGACCAATGGCGGACCCTGACACACCTTTCTGTACCATTACACAAATATCATCATTACCAGTACCCATGGCACAAGATTCAGGTTCCCTGCTGCAGGTCACCAGAGCAGCACCAGAACCTGTGGGAGGAAGACAGGAAACACAGTTTACAGTCTCCAGACATTGTTACCAGTGATGCACTTCTACACACATGCACACATGGACACAGGCACACATGCACACATGGACACAGGCACACATGCAGACATGCACATGTGGACACATGCACACAGGCACACATGCACACATGCACACATGCACACAGGCACACATGCACACATGCACACATGCAGACATGCACACGTGGACACATGCACATGTGGACACATGCACACATGCACACGTGGACACATGCACACATGGACACATGCACACGTGGTCACATGCACACACGGACACATGCACACGTGGACACAGGCACACATGCACACATGCACACATGGACACAGGCACACATGCACACATGCACACATGGACACAGGCACACCTGCACGCATGCACACATGCACACCCCGCAGTATACACACAGAGCACTACTGAGTTACACTACTGTTACTAGCATTATCAGGACTATTATAGGTTATGTTAAACACACTCACCAGCATGGATGGCCTGCCTTGCTGTAACCCCGGAGGGACCTGCAGAAATGATGAGATTAATGTCAGTGGGCACAACTGTGCCATTGATATTGCATATGATACAGTGTACAGAACAGTCAAGTGTACATATGGCATATTACCTGCACGCTCCATGTCGTGCTGCTGTGTGGAACCAGCCTCCATCATAATGCAGGTGTACTGCTGTTGCTGTTCCTGGGCTGGAGCCACAACACTTAAGAGTAGCCCCTCCAGTCTGGTGAGGGGGGGATGTGTGGCCACCCCACCTCCTGTGGCAACCTGTTGCCTGTGGATATCTGATGCATGCTGATGGACACTTCAGATTAAATCACTGCAGTGATGTCGTACCTGCTCATATGTCCTGTTATGCGTGCCAATATCATTTACCCTACGGACAAGGTCTTGCCACAGTGCAGCCCTCTCCTGCTGATTCTGACTGGTGCAGGAAAACAGGATGTCATACTCCCGCATCAGGCTCTGGTGGATCTCCTCGTCTTCCACTACAGAGTAGGCGGGATTACGCTGACGCGCCATCTCCCTGGAAGAGAACACAAACAGGATATCATCAGACTATGTCAGCAATATATGGCACACATACTATACATGATACTCATGTGTAGTGATATACTACTACTCCCATATGTTGCATGTGTGTGTGTCATGGTGGATACACAGGTACATGGCCAGATATCAGTGCTCAACCAACACCTGTGCAACAATACCTGCCACATTCCACACAACATAGTAGCATGCCCCATCGGTCAGCACACACTGACAGGTCCAATGCACAACCTCACTCTGGGGGTTCATCCCAAGGTACTGTATGTGGGACACCATCCACTACTGTGATGTGGACAGAAGTTATTCGGCCTGGATATACATATCCCACCACCACCACCAGCACAGTAGACTACTTTGATATGTATGTGATTAGACAGTTATTCACTTGCTGGGACTGAGATGGTATCCATGCAGCACACTGGGCCAGTGGAAGCCACAACCCACACTGCTGACCCCTTTGCAAATGCTTACCATGGACATGACACAGATTGCATGGAACTTGCACACACATTTCTAACCCAGACCCTATGCACAAAGGTTAGGCATCCTGCCCGGTGGACCCCAGACAGAGGCAGATTGTATAACAATAGCAGGAGGCTACTGCAGGACAGAGCACATTCACATTAAGGGAAGGCATCTGTGGTCAGCACTGGTAGTATGCTACGGTCCGTCATAACAACGGCCACGGCCTACTCTGGGAGAGAAATGGCCACAAACACTATGGATGACCACAAAGCCTTCTTCAGTTATGTTACACATATGGACCACATGCCTCAGATATGCTCTGTGTTAATACACACCTACTTAACATTCACCAAACACACGGATATTGGCAACAGTCTTGCAGACAGGTTCGGTGCATGTATCCCCCCTCCTTCTCCCTCACCAGTTGAAATATTTATCACAACTGTATGTCACCTCCCTATCATCTCACATGTCCAGGTGAGGGCCACCCTCAGCAGAGCAGAACACACAGCATCACTGTGACCTCAGAGTATCCCTGGATGTGTGCTACCTGCACTCCAAGAGGACATACAACCGCATATAACACTGATAATTTATCTTGGCCGTACTACAGGATATGTACCTGGACAGTGGCATACAGCGACAGTGGTCCCACACCACTAAGGAGGTACCTCGACTGACCCTGGGAACTACCACATCATATGCATAACCGGCCTGGTCTGCTAAGCTATGGAATTATGCGGTATGGGATGCATATGCAGTGATATCGGGTACCTGCAGACACTTGTTCCCAGCCAGTGTGCCTTTGTGATGGGCTGATCCTGCCTTTTGAACCTGGCTGACCTTTCAAAGCAGTCACTACAGCCATTGCTGGGGCAACGCACAGACAACTGCTGCCAGGATCATGGCCTAAGACTGATTGACATGTAATATATGGTCATCCCCTTTTGGTGGAACTACGTACACACAACATATCACATGGACATACCTATAGATACAGACCTATGACACATTTGGAGGGTTCACAGTATGCACACTATTAACCTGCTACTTTGCATTACCTGTGTTTGTCGCAGCTGGTTGCATTACCACTGCTTCTGCTTGCTGCTGCTACTGTCACTGCTGACAGCTTAGAGTCACAGTGTATAATTTTTTTTTTGTTCTCTCTCTCTCTCTCACTTTTCTCTCTCCCTCTGTCTGCTTCCAGACAGTGCAATGAATGTATTGCATGTGTGGAGTGTTAGTACTGAATGCTTTTGTAGGTATCTGCATAGGTCCATGTGATGGCCTCTGCACCAATTGTAAGCCAGCATTTGCTAATTGCATACAGCCAGTTGTGTACTGATTGCAGTTCTCACTGTGATTTCAGATCAGTGCTATACAAGGGTATGTGGGATAGGCATTGTCCTTTCAGGTTGTAAGGGCGGGGACCATGCTGGTATGCTGTAGACAGTGTTCTGTGAGTGTAAAGGTTAGTATCTCTCTCATGATTCAGGCTGTGTTGTAGATTCACATTTCTCCATTCCTCTCTCATGTTCCCTGTAGTAAGTGTGTATGCACAATGACTCCTACAACTATATATATATATATATATATATATATATATATATATATATATATATATATATATATATATATATGTACATATACATACATTTATATATGTACTTTAACTGACATTATTACCTACAAGCTACCAACTAGCATGGCTGTTTGTGTTCACACAGTACTATTGTGGGAATCCAGTAGTTTTGACAGTAATTCTACATGACATGCTTTGGGTACTACACATCCTATATTCCCTTTACATTCATCCCTACTATTACATGCTATATATATTTTAGCACAATGTTCTTGTATAAGAGTCATGGCTTAGTGGTAGGTCATACAGACTAGTGTTTCCACGGTCCTGGGTTCGGGACTGACAGTGGGATTTTATTTTGCTTTTGAACTGAGTACAGGGCCTATCAATCAAAGATACTAAGGCACTTTTAAGCAGTTGTAAATGGGTTAGCGCTGGTTTGTGTGGAGCTCACACATGCGCACTGGCGGTTAGCTCCGCGCACACAAGCGCACACCCACTTACAACCGCTTAACAGTGCTTACTCTGGCGCACACCCACGCTATTTTCTTTGAAAGAAAAGAAAATGGGGAGACAGGAAAGTGGTGAAAAAGGGGTCACAAAGAGGGTAAGACAGTAGGGAAACAAGCTTGGGATTTGCAGGAGGGATGTAGGTAAGGCCCATAGCTGCCCATTTCTTCATCAGCAACAGCTGTGCATATGTATGTAATTTGGTGTGACATTTGAAACCTTCCACCCCTGAGAGAGGTGTCAGGACAACAATAATACTTGTTGTACAGCCAATTGTAATTGATAGATTCCATGTCCAGCAGACATGTGTGTGGAATGGGCAGCTATGTATGGGGCATAATTTTTTTGTGGGTACAGAGTGCCCTTTTTTTTTTTTTTCCAGGTGAGAGTGGTATGTCAGGTGAAGGAAGTCAGTACAGCTGGGGAGGTAGGTTGGGTAGGTAAACAGACAAGACAAACAAGACGCATACAGGGGCGGTGTATGACATGTGTGGGGGGGGTTACACAATTGACGGGGACGGAGGTTTGGATATCCAGAGCCCATGAGCCCACAGATGGCAACAGTGGAACTGATATCCCCACCCATAGGCAGTTGTCACTGTTCCTTCACTACCCAGGACGGGGCTGTGCTGGGGGCTGTGTAGGCCGGGCAACAGGCATGCCCGTTAGTTGTGCCACCCATGCCTCAAGCTGGTGTAGGGGCTCGAGAACAGAGTCCTGAATCTCCCTACGCACCACAGTCCGGACGCTACAGAGGGTGAGTGGTGGTTCTCCTCCAGCCACACTTGCAGAGGGGGGGGGCGAGCCCCATCCCCTGCAGCGTTTCCACCCGCAGGTGGCACAGGGCCACCGGAGGAGGGTCCGGACTCGGCACTAGTGCCAGGTGCACTCGCCAGCTGAGGTGGGAGAGGTGGGTCCGCTGGAACCCGCCTTCCCTGTCTTCCGATGTTTTGCATTATGTCATGACAGTTTGGGTTAGTGACTTATAATACCATTCACAATTAGTTGTAACAGCATGCATTAGTATTCCCATTAACCAAACACCCAGATATTCACACCATTGAACAGCGTGCATAACACATGCATAATTTTAACAGCAATACACAGTCCAACAACATGCAGGGTTAATTGATGGCAACAGGCCATCAGGTTTGGATGTATGAACAGGGCAGATGCATCAACAGACATGCAAATATATATGACCCAACAGGACAAACGTCCAGGGGTGTTAATTGTGATTGCACATACCATTTTCACGTGGAATGGGTTATATGTGGTTATAGGGTGGGGTGAAGAAAATAATATTAACACCTTCAAATACCAATACATATGCTGTACATTTCTAATAGCTACAGATATATATACACACTACTGTTCTAACTACAGTTTCCTATATGATAACTATTTCAACTTGGTGATAGGACTGTTACTGCAACATCAATATACATTTTATTGTTCTTCATACACATTCATATCTAGCTTTGTTCAGCTACATCATCCTGCTACATTTGCTTTATATAGCTGTAGACAAGTGTGGATGTTTGGTATATCAGACAATCATCCTATCTGCATATTGCAGACTGAGAGCAACATATCCAGATTTTGGGATACACATTCCAGATGCAGCAACACTTTGAACAGATTTCGCTGTTTGGTTTTGATTCTCACATGCATTTAATTCTGTCTTGACTGCAGTATACTTTATTCAGGGGTTATTACTACTGTATTGCTGGATTCATGACACTTTCTCACACTCTCTCACTTGCTTTCATTTTACTATTCAGGATGGTACTTACTTCTAGGCTTTATTGACATGTTTTACCTGTAGTTACTACAATCCTTTCCAGCAGTCTCACTTCTGTCATGTTTCAGTATTTCAACAGGGATATATTTCACAAATGTGATTTCATCATCTTCTGCAGCTATACTTTTCAGCCTGCTGCAGGTTGTGTACTATTTTCTTACAGGTGGGGCATTTTTATTTCAGAATTTATGTCAGACATTTTCATTTTTCGGTTTAACTTACAGGCTGAAACACACTTTTGTAATCAAGCAATACTTGCAGACACTTTCACACTGTTACTTGCACATTTTATTCCTTAGTGACTACACTGCACTCTTTTGCTGACTATCATACTTTTATATTTCCTTACAGTTACTGGTAGTGGATTACTGACCTGCCTGGTGGTGCAACCGCACCAGCCTATCGCCATAGGCTCTGCGGTTTGCAGAACGGACACCTGCAGCTGTAATATAAATGAAGTAATATTGGAATACACATCTCCATAATATCAGCTAGTTTAATTTCTTACATACATAATTAAATGTAACTTACTCAGTAGTGGGGCGTTGGGCATTTGCCAGGCCTCCTGGATCCAAAGGTTCAGTTGGTCCTGCTTGCGTCTCTTCAGGTCTGTATGGTGGTGATGGACCTGCTCACCAGTCCTTGGAATCCCTGTGGCACTGGTGAGATCATGAGCCAACCGGTCCCACGCCTCAGCCCTGTATGCTCCCCAGAGGACCTGACCCTGCATGAGTTGGGCCTCATGATTGTGGACTAGGAGCCAGACCATGTACCTGGACTCCTCAATGCCCCACCTCTGTGCTCGAAAGCAACTACCCTCTCCTACTCCTGTCATTCTGCCTGCAGTTCAGTTCTACAATCGTTTATGCTGTGTATTCCTGCCTATGGGGCTTATATAGTCCGTTTTTCCCGCACATATCTGTGATTGGCCATTTTGGAATTGTATCAACTTCAGTAAACCTGCATTGTCATGCTCCAGTTTGTATTCATTCCTATATATTAGCTATTATTGCATTTCTAGGTACTGCTGTCATGGCTTAGTGGTTTGGTACCTTGACTATGGTGTATAGTATCCTGGGTTCGAACCTCGCCACTGCTTTTTATATTTCATGACTGTCTAGACATGCTGAGGGGTGTGTCTGTGTAAAGGCAGTTTTGATACGTCTTGCTCAACGTTGCCCGTCGGTTAGCTTGTTTGCACGGTGCGCAGCTCTGCGCAAACGGGATACGCTGGTTTAAGCCTCATTTGGCTATCGGCACGCATATTACGCTCAGCTGAGCTAGGGGCACTTAAATTCAGCATGTTAAACCACTGCTCAACTACAGGCACTCATTTTGCACCAGTTAAACCACTGCTCACGTTCGGGCAGATGCACTCACCCTGTTAAACTGTAGCTCAGCTATGGGCACATCTGGCATTTTTTATTCTTTTGTTACCTCACATTTCTTCAGTATAAATAGGCTATTTCATTACATTTTACATAAAATGTGGTTTTATGTGTACATATTTGTCAGGGACTTGTTTCGTGCTTATTTTGCTAAAAATAAAAATTGGTGTTGTGGGGGCTCGAACCATGAATTCCTGCTCTTCAGCCAACATCCCTACCGCTATGCTATTGCTTTGTGGCTTACTTTGCATATTTAGTTCTTATATGTTTTCCCACTGACTGCTAACTGTAGCTGCGCTACGGGCACGCCCGCGCAAACAAGCGCACTCACGGTTAAACATTTTTACAATTTAAAAAAAAATATAACATGTTTATTTATATGTTTTCTGTTCATAGTCTGTGGGGGCATGTGTTGTGTTGTGTTTATTCACATTTCCGTGGACTCTGTCATGGGTGTTTACTTTGGGCACTTTTCCTCTTCTGGGGGCGTGTCCGCTTACAGGGCTCGGCCTACGGACACGCCCACTACTGTCTTACATGGACCGTGTTAGCCTTAGGTGTGATTCAGCATGCTCTCATGAATATGCAAAGCATGCTGACATCACTCCGTTTAACTGCAGCCTCCGTGTATGAGTTATAACTCTTACACGGAGGCTTCGTGAATCCTGCCCATACACACAACACAAGCACACCAAACAAACAGAAATCCACACATATACACCTAAAATCTGACACCTAACCCTACACTAAACTATTTACACACCACTAACTATCCACTTACCTTAACCCAAACCTAACCCTAAGGTCCATCAATATCGCACACTCACCTCACCTGCTCCCTAACCCTAACTCACCTAAACCCACCCTAACCCTCACGTCCACACAATCACACACATACCTAACCCACGCCCTAACCCTAACTCACCTAACCCACCCTAACACTTACATCCACACAATCACACACTTACCTGAATCCGACCTGTAACTTTCCACCACAGCACTGAAAATACTGAAGCAACAGAAACGGACAACCAAATTCTTTCCCTAGGAAAAAATTTGGGTTTCTGTTGCTTTGATATTTTGAACATTCACTTAAAAAAGGTCGATCAATCAGTGTTTGCTTGTTTAAGCATTCGCTGATCTAATATAGACCCTATTATTCATAATAATAATCATGAAATGGACATTTTACAAAGGGACATTGATAAGTTCAATTTACGTGTCACTAATGATTTATTATTTTCTGTTGAATGTGAGAAAAATAAGTATTTTAACTTGAAAGCTCAAATTGACAAAAAATGTGATGGAATATTACAAAGGAAATGTAGAAAGTTAGATACGGACATTAGGGATTATAAGGATGGCAAACACTACCCATTACCTAAAACTTTTTCTCGTTCAACACATCTTGAGCCTGTTGAATCTATCCCTGACAATGATGGTTTCCATCATGATAATACTGTTAATCCATCTACCATTGCTGATGATGCTTTTGATGAAGCAGGTCCACGGAGATCCGACAGGCTCCGGAACAAGAATAATACCTATACCCATTTTTATCGGGGATCTTATCCCCACAGGAGGGGGGGACCAGGGGGAATTACTATCAGTAACCTATTCAGCTGATGTTGCTTATGATTACAACATGACACATGTGGTTAGTAAAACTGGGTTTCATATATTCATTTATAGTGGATTGAATATTACTGATGATTTCATCAATTTATTTAAAAAGTTTGTGCCCAGTAGGAAAAGCAATTTACCACAGGTTTTGTTGGGCTTAAAAATGTTTACTAGATGGCTGAATTTGTTGAATATTTTTGGTGAAGATTCTAATCCTCCTGTTTCTCTTTGTCCAAAGAAACTGAGTACTTTTAACCCCCCACTTCACCCCAACTGAAAAATTTGGAAAACACCATTGAAAACGAGATACGTAAGAATTTCAATTCTTTCAAAACTTTTTCTAATCTTGATGACAGAGCTAGAAAATTATTGGACACCTTACATTCTAATTCTAACATTTGTGTCATTGAACCTGATAAAGGTGAGGGGGTAGTCATTATGGATAAAATTCTTTATGATAGTAAAATGCACACCCTCCTCCATGATTCATCTAGATATAGTAGGGTTTCTATTAATGAAATCAACATCTCACACAAGAAGATCGATTTAGCACTATAAGATATGTTTGACCAAGGCGTTATTGATTATAACAGCTACCAATATTTGCTTCAACCCCATCCTCATGTATCCTCTATCTTTGGGATACCTAAAGTGCACAAGTGTGTGGAAGATCCCCCACTTAGACCCATTGTAGAATCAGAAGGAGCAAAAATCTCCCCTATAGCTAAATACCTGGATTGGAAATTGAAATTTCTTTGGGGTGGTGAACTTCACATTATTAAAGATTCATGGGAATTCTTGAGCAAGATCAAACCAGAATTGTTAGTACCTGACCTTCTATCTACCACCATTGATGTGGTCGACTTGTTTTCAGTTATTCCCCATGATCTAGGTTTGATTTGGCTTGAGGAAGCACTAAAGAGTAGACCAGGGGTTACTGACAATGATATTTTTCTATGTAACGAACTGGCAGAACTGGTTTTGAAGAATAATTTTCTATTTTACGAGGGAGAATTTTACCCTCAAGAATCAAGAGTTGCCATGCGAGCCAGTTGTGCCCCAACCTTTGCAGATATTATTGTATCTGTGTGGGAAGACAAATTTGTACACCACTGCGCTTTCTCCCAACATTGGAATTTTTACTCCAGGTTTCTAGACGACATTTGTATTTTTTGGCTTGGCGGTGAAAATCTTTTGAAAGATTTTATTTCTTACCTCAATCAAAGTACTGACTTCTTCAAGTTTACCTACCATGTTGATTCGTCTATTATTCATTATCTGGATGTTACATTACAGAAAACTGATTTAGGTTTGAAATCTGTAATCTTCAGAAAACCTACTTTTTCTAATACATATATCAGTTTTGCTAGTATACATCCTTTTTATCAGAAAAAATTCATCATCAAGGGTCAGTTTGTGCGCATTTGTCGCATGACCTCTGATGATTCTGATTATGTTTATGAATGTAATGTGTTACAACAGATGTTCCATGAGCGAGGTTACCCTGGTGAACTAATAGATTCAATCAGAGCAGAAGTCACACATGGTAGAGATACTATCTATAGGTCTATTTTAGGTATGGGTACTGATTTTTTTTAACCAACATGGCTGTATTAGTTCTAATGAGACTGGTTATATTAGGGCATTTGTAACTAATTTTAGTTCTAATGCCCATCACATTAAGAATACAGTATTAAAAGAGTGGGGCAAATTTTCAAGTTTTACTGATTTACCCAATCTAAAAGGTAAATCTATCAAGGTAGTGTTCAGGAAGGGGCAAAACATCAAAAATTTACTAGAGTCGGTTAAACACGAGGATGTTTTTGCTCACAGAAAGAAAGGTACCTACAGATGTGAGGCCTGCAATCAATGTCTCTTTATTAGTAATAATGAACTGGTCTCTTTAGCCAGTAGAGCTAAAATACTAACTGCCAAAACTTACACCAACTGTAATTCCCAGGGCCTGTTCTATCTGGTTACCTGTGGGGGTTGTGACAGTTTCTACATTGGCAAAACTGAGAGACACCTCAAACGTAGAATTTATGAGCACATGAATGATATCAGTAAGTGCAATGTTAACAATACACTGTATAAGCGTACTCTCTCATGTAGTAACGCCAAGTTTTCCTTCTTTGTGTTAGAAACTGTATCCAAGGAACTCAGAGGTGGGCCCTGGGAACATAAATTTCAATATAGGGAGACCTATTGGTAGTTATTTCTAGAAGCTAACAAAGCCCCTGGTCTTAATGAACACACTTCCCTTGTACCTCCACTCATATTAAGGGCAGCTAAATTATGAATTTATTTTCACTTCCTATTGATGTCTCTCTTTTTTAAATATTTTATCCATTTAGTACAAATAAAAATATTTTTATGTGTTTTTATAAACGTATTGATTGTTATGTTTAATTTATTACACCATTTGTGACATGTTTCATTTTTTAAACACAAGTAAATACTGTTCTTTATTTGATAATGTCATTCTGCATCAATTTAATATATTATTTTAATTTTCAGTACAGTTTTATTTTTGCTTTGTATTTCAAGATATATTCCTTTAAATCCTTGATTGATTTATTATTTATCTAATTGATGTATGTATAAATTAACTTGGGTTCAATGATTTTTCATTTCTGCGGAAGTCTGGAAGCTGCTTGGATGAAAACGTGTGTTTCATTTTTGCTTTAAAAATAAATTTGTGTTCTCCACTATCAGCAGTTTTGCCCTTCATTGTCCAATTTTTTGGTTCTTTAGTTTTGTATTCTGGACTATGACTTTCTACTTGGTTATTCTCAAAGAAGCTGACAAACGTTAGCAGGCAGGACCTCCCCTTTACAAAGTCGAGTTTCAGTGGGTCATGATGCCATGACTTATGAGGTTGCTGATTATATGCTCTATGGCTATACAGATAAAACTCATAAGGCTAATGGCACTATAGCTCCCAGAGTCTATTATAAGTCTTCCCTTATGGAGGGACATTACTACTGTAGTGTGCCAAGATTCAGACACATAATCTGTAGTAAGGCTTAAATTAAACAGTTTGAGGAGGGTATAAGCAAGTGCATATTTAACTATGTTTATTAGGCAAATCAGTATGTTGTCTGATGCCAAGGAGGATGTGTTCTTGGTCTTTGAGATCATGTGTTTCTTAGTGACAACAGGGGACAGGGAGTGGACTTGTGGACAGTTTGAAAGGGGATGGTAGCTTCAGGGGAGAAATTTGCTGTGAAATTGCTAGCTGGTATGTATATGTCTTTTGGGTTGGAAAGGGAGGCTCCACTATGAAAAAAGTTCAGAGCAGTATTGAACATTATTTCTTAATTTTCAGCCTTAATTGAAGAAGGATTTGTAGTTATCCTTTGCTTCAGTTTCTTGCCTTAATTCAGGTTTTATAATAGTCTTTTGTTTCTTATGGATGCTAGTAATACAATTCAGATACTGTGGGGTTCGAGCCTTGCAAGACAATTTAAGGAGTTCCTTCCATCTGTTCTAATGTTTGTTTATATTTGCAGACCATTAGGATGTTTTATTTACTATAGCTGGCTCCATAACTGTGGCCAGACATGGAGCTGACATGAATAAATGATTACATAATACAGTTGTAGGAGGTTTGCCTTTCTGAAATTTTTAATGAGGGTGGTATTGGTAACTGGGACAGTGGACAGTCTAATGGCAAAGATAGCCAGACTACCGTCGGATTGTACTAATGCAGGAACATCAATGGCAGGGGAGCATACAGAGGTCAAGTCTGTGAGAATGTTTACATCCCTAATGGGTTTGAGGGCAAACAGATCCAAGGTGTTTACCCAATCCAAGAAATGAGCATAATGAACATTGGCGGTAGAGTTATTCCTGTCAAATTGAATGATAGTTGAAAAAAACAAGGATTAAAAGGCCCTTGCCTGTAAGAATATCCACCAAGAATGTCAGGTCATCTAGCCATGGAGGGTGATTGAGAATAGGCTTTCAGGTAGGTATTTGATTTCTCTAAAGTGAACTGAAGTTCATTAAGCTCATTTGGGTCTCTCTGGGTAAGCATGTTAAAGGAATATTACTCCGATGAAAACAAAAACTCCTCCATAGTCTTAGTAGGTCTCAAGTCATGGTAAGCATGAAACTCAGGCACAGAAGGGATGTTCTCTAAGGATTTAAACCATGTCTCAGTAGCAACACATGCATGGATACATTCCAGATGCAGGATGTCAGGCAGTGTATTGATAAGACTCCTTGCATTGAGTAGAGCCACCTTGATGCCATCTATTTTGGGAATTGTTGTGTTTGTTAAGTTCAGATAATGCGAGTAGTGAATGCTTTACCCAGACTGCAGAAGCCATTGAACGAGAGCTGTCGACTATTTTTTACAAAGCAAGTTGGGCTGTCAATCATCTCTTCCCAGGGTGATACATACAAGATCCCCCAGAATGACAGCTACAACCTACCCAGTTTTTGAACCCCATTGTCTTTTCCTTCAATCTATGCATCATTCGAGTTGATGAAAGGATTGTACTCAGGACCATTGTATTACCTCCAGCTGAAGCTAGCATGTTAAGCTCCAAAATATCCTACTGCATGGTCTTGGTGGGTTTGTGCTTCTTCTTCTTCTTCCCAATGCTAGAAAAATGTTAAATACTGAAGAAAGGTGTAACAAGTTTCCACTGAATGACATTATTTCTTCCTTGTAAATACCTTGGCATACTTCATTAATTAACTTCTTCCAAGAAATCTGGAGTAAAATAACTTCTCAAAATAGGGCAAAACACGTGCTGTGTATCCCATGCCCATTCAAAACATTACTAAGATAGGCAAAGGTCTTCTTGGTTAAAACAGGCAGCACCTTACTTTTATAAAATGCAGCCACTATCAGAAATGCACATAATGGACTATATACTTAGTTTTTAGAAAATTGTATCAGTATTAACCTTGCTGACTGTTTTTATCTATGCTGAAGTTTAAAACCAATGAATTCTTTTAAATAAAAAATCAATGATTAAAGGAATTCTTTAGGACTTGGAGAATTAATAAGGCTTTACTATACAGCTGACTGAAATTATGTACTACCCAAGAAACAGGCCTGTCTAAGAGAACTTCACTCCCATTTGACTCATTCACTTCTGATTGTTATTACAATGGAACATGCCCATGCACATTTTTAACATCTATGCCTCTACTGACATTGATTGATTTTCAGAAACACTGAAGAAAAAGATGATTATGTAATGTAAAACTGTAACTTCCATTATAGTGTTCATTCTAATGACTTGTTGATTTCCCATTGTGATGAAGTAGGGTATAAGAAAAATTGTTATAATCAAGAAAACACATAGTGTTCTTTACAAAAGACATGAAAAGGAACTAGCTGTGTTAGAGTATTGTCAAGTTAAAAAAAATATGCATACATAATTGCTTAAAAGAAAAAGTAAAAGAAGTTGCATTGTCCTTACATTTTTAGCAAAATTGTAATCATCTTTATCATCATTATCAGCAGCAGAAACAGCTTTTTCCCCCCATTTTGTTCATGTGGTGAGGGTGTTATATCAACCACTGCCACATATCTCAATTCAAATATTTTCTTTTCTTCTACCTTCTTCATCACTCATGCCTATCACAGTTCTTCTCTCACACAATCTATCCATCTCTTGCCTTCTTCCTCTTCTTTATCAGACTGTGATCTGATTTCCTCCACATGTGACCAAACCACCATAATTTGTTCTCCTTGACCTTCTCTGCAAATATTCTAGCTAGGATGGTACAAATGGGCAGCCCGCAGGACACAGAGTATTGTGGGGTGTGATTGGTAGTTGCTAATAGATCTTCAATACATTACTGGTATTTAAATGTAGGTATTCAGTTTGCAGTCTGAACTGAAGCTCTTTCGTGGTCCATGTACAACATAAACTGTAGTTGCTTGCTTCAAATATAGCAAGCAGTATGCTACAGTTTATAAGCAACAAGAGTTGCAATTTTCCCCAAGAAGTACAGTCCCTTTACTACAGAAATGAAGCACTTTAGTGATACGTGTTGACTTTGGTAAACAGATGATGAATTTTAAAAAGACAGAAGTTTTTTTTTCTCCCATGACTTCAGAACTGGAGCTCATTGTCACACCATGTATGGACTATAGCAGCTGTTTGCTACAAATATAGCAAGCAGTTGTTACAATTTAATAGGAGAGTATTTTTTCAGGACTTCAAAAATGAAGTACTTTAGAACTCTGAGGACTGTAGTAGCTGGCTGTTTGGGGCAGAGGACCTTTTATTTCATCTTCAAGTCTGAGGAAGGGATCGTTTGTGGCCCTCAATATAGTGTTAAGATAATTAAGATAGATAGTAAGAACTGCCTGGCAGATTGAGCTGAGTTGGCTAAAAGCAAATTTGGGTGTCAAGCCCTTCAGAGTTTTACTGCCACTGAAGAGTACTCTCATCTGAGGCTTTCAAGTATCAGAGCTTTACTGCAACTGAAGAGTATGCTCCTCTGAGGCTTTCAGGGATTGACGGCAGGCTTGTGCTGTTCCTTTGCTGGGCAGATAAGATCTCTTGAGGAAAAACCTTCCATTCAATATTTTTGCTTATTATTAATACTTTCTTCTTCAGGAAAGTTATTTTAAAGCTAAGAGTTTGTGTTTTAATTGGCTATGAGACTGTACTGAACTTTCAGATGGGAGCACTCTTTTTCCTGTCAGTTTAAAAGTTGTGTAAAGTAACCAAAAACTAATTTTTCTGTGGAGAGATTGTGTTTATTTTACTTTGTAGGGCTGGCAAAGTGTTTTAACTGTTCTACTATGTTTGCTTCTCTCTCAATTTCAGCTTCTTCTCATTTCCATTTGCTGCCATGACCACTATTTTGTCTGTACCCAGTTTCATTCCATGTGCTTTGAGATTTGCATTACAATCCCTTATCATATGCTGAAGTTCCTGATCAAAGTCTGTTTATAGTGTCACATCACCCGAATACAACAGCTCTGTGGATTTGTCCCCTCCTATCTGTCTGGCAATGTAGTCCATTGTCAGTATGAATAGGAAGTGGTACAAAGCTGACCCTGAGGTACACTACTGGGAACTACTCTGTGAGTATGAGTACTGTTTGTACTTGTGTCATTGGGTCCTATACCTGTGCTATTTGATCCTTGTGCATGTATTTATTTATTTATTTACAGACATTTATTTACCAGGAAAATTTAACTTGGCACAGGTGCCATTTTCAGTGGAGACCCAGGTAGAAAAGATCCAAGGTAATACATTTAATGCATTCAGTACGTACAATAACAATTTTTCATTGTATGCACTGCCAGTGTTTCAGGGACTTTGACCTATAACAGGACTGCTTAAATCAGTTTTCTTGGGACCTTGTAATATGCTTTCTTCAAGTATAGAAATACCCAGTTTAACTCCTTTCTCATCTCTAACTTCTTTTCCACTGCCTGTCTCACTGCAAACACCAGATCAGTTGTACTGCATCCTGATCTGAATGCAAACTGTTCATTTCCCATCTTATTTTCTACTGCTTGTTTTCTGCAGTATTTTGTTGCAGTCTGACAGGAGATTGTTACTTCTGTACTATCTACAATTGTGCATGCCTCTTTTGCTTTTGTACAATGGTTCTAGAATGCTTATTCTCCGGTCACCTGGGACTTGTTTTTTTTCTCCATACAATGATGAGTACCCTCAGGAGCCATTCTCCCCCTAACGCACCCCTACATCTTGACCATATTTGCAGTAATTTCCTCTCAACCTGCTGCTATTTCTGACTTCATTTTCCATAGTGCTATTTCTACTTTTTTTAGGGTGTCTTCAGTGTCTTCTTCTTCCTCGTTCTCTTTCACTGTGGCTATACATGAGCCAGTAAAGCTTCTCTTGGGTTACCTTCATTCAGAAGATTCTTGAAGTACTCCTTCCATCTGCCTTGAATGGTGTCTAGACTGGTGAGCAGATTCATTCTGGCATCTGTTATGAATAGCATCTGATGACTGTCTTCTTTATCATTCTGTCAATGCTTTGTGCAGTCTACTGAGTTACTTTTCAGAAGTTGATAGAGTTTCTTTGATGCCTTGGTCTTTGCTCTTGCATCTGCTGTCTTAGCCTCTTTATTAACCAACAAGGATACCTTCTTGACCTGGTCCATCATATCTACCTTGCACACCTTCCTGCAGTCCTTCTTTCTTTTATAACTTCTTGGAGTCATGCATTCCATCAGAATTTTTCTTAATATATCTTATTTCTATACCTGGCTTGGCTGGATATCTGTTCTTAACATCTTCACACATGCTGCTTTATCATGTTGGTATTCATCCTCAGCTCTGTTTATTTCCTCTTCTTTCTTGGGTGCTGAATCCCTGAGGGTTTTCTTGAACTCCTGTGTTTTAACTCCAGTTAATTTCTATGTCTTCCCGTTAGTCTCTGTTGACATTAGAGTCATCTCTGACAACTGCTGGTAGCTGATTGTGGCCACCAGTGGTTTATACTGGAGTCGCCTAATGTAGCTCAGAGAGGGAATAATTATTGTTTCATGTCTGTCTGCACTGTAGAAGTGCGTGCTACTTGAAGATTCTGTTGAGCTCATATGATGATACCTTAAATATATTAGAAGATTGTCAAAAATGTGTCTACTCAAGAAATATGAGGCAACTGAAAAAGCTTCTTCTAAAATTCATACTAATGCCTCAGGAAACCCTGACTGTGTACCTTGCAATTAGACCAACTTTTAATTAAAAAAAGAAAGAAAGAAAAAAAAGTACAAACGCTACAAGAATTGCTGCTTTTCTTGCTGAAGGATACCCTTAGTGGCAAAGTTCAAGCTACATTGTCTACAAGACTCTGAAATACAAGCACTTAAAAAACAGAAAAAGCAAAAATGATATTTTTACCAAGAAAGAAATTGTTTCTAGTTTACATATTATGCAGTCTTTTTTTCTGATCATTATGTGTCTTTTTTATATATTTACTCAAAATGAAAATGGTTAAACATGTTTCAAGCAAATATTTTTAATATCTGGAAGACAGCTATTGTAAAACATGTGCCCCGCCAGACAAAAGAAACTAGTCCAAACAACATGTCTGACTTATGCTTCATTTGTATACTACCAGACCTAGGTAACATTTTTGAAAATGTAGCTTATACATGACTCAATACATCAGCTAATACCACTTCCTTTTCCCAGAACAACATGGATTCTGGTCTGTTTGTAGCATAGCCACAGCTCTCTGGACTCTCACTGATGATAGTCTACTAGGAATGGAAAAAGATTTACTTACTAACTAGAACCATCCTTACTGATTTGATCAAGCATTTGACCTTGTTAATCACACCAATTATCTCAGTATAATAGGAAATAGCCCATATGCCGTCTCCTGGTTCCAGAATTGCTGCTCCATCCATCACATCACAGTATAATTCAACTCCTCGGTATCACCTATAAACTTCCTTTTAAAAGGCATCCCTAAACTATGCAGTCTATCCCCAGCTGTGCTCCTTCGACATTAACAAACTCCCACTTGATTCACCTTACCTCCCTCTTCTACTGTATACTGATGGTATGTTTCATACCCACCCTCTTTCTCACTCACTCTCTCTCTCTCTCTCTCTTTCTTTAGCACAGCAAGAATTGCAGGCAGACTTCCACTTATTCTTTGGATTTATAACATACACTACTTAGCAGCACAAAAAACTAAAACAATGCTTTTTGGAAAAAATCGTAAACATACCAATTCACTACAAATCTTTGAGCACCTAAATAATAAAATATAGACGTTCAACTCTTTCAAATATCTTGAAATTTGGTTGGCCCATCTCTTAACTTTCATGTCCATTTTGATAATGCATACAAAAACATGAACTCTCTTTTGTTATGGGCTTGAAAATTTTCAATATTTCTTTTTTTTTTGAAAATCTCTTTATTGCAAATTTTCATCAAAAGGAAACATAAATCAAAAACTCACATTACAAGAAAAAAATATATATACATAACAACCCATAATGGAGAAAATACATCAAGTGAACTAATGCTACGATACATATAAAAGGCGACCTAAAACAATTCACATATAGGATAACTACACTAAACCTAAAACTATTTACATATCATACATTGCCCAAAACAATTTATCAGTCCAGTACAGCAAATTGAAACTAATGGAAACCCTGACATGTAAGTCCTTATTTAAGTATATGGTCAGATAATATTTCCCAGAATTCCTTAATAATTGGTTTGTGCTTGATATTGTGGAACAAGAATTTGTGTGCCTTGAGGTGCTTAATAGTCATGTGTTTAAAGCCTTCCCAAGAAAGGGAGTGTCTATTTTTCCAATTCAAGGAGATGTAGTATTTGACTAGCATAAAAATAGGTATCAGTATCTTGCAATTTCTTTCAGATAGGCCAGGGGGAGGAATATGAAGGATGGTAAATTCCCATGAGAGGGTTGATTTTTCATATCCAATTTTTTCAAGTATCACTCCTAAAGCACACCAAAGCTTGTAGGAGCACTTGCAACTCCAAAACAGATGAAGGATATCGTCCGTTGGGTTTGAACAGTATTGACATTTAGGGGATTTATTAGGGAAGATTTTGTTGAGGACCTCAGGGGTAAAGTAGGCATTGTTCATGATCATCAGTTGAGTGTATTTCATCTTTTTGAAGGGGACAGATTTAGCACTTAGGTTTATAGCTTTTAAGATTTGACCTTGATTTATATCAGGGTTGATCTTTAGCCAGAATTTCGAATAAATGAATTCCCTCTGATATCTAAGTGTCATGATGACCTTGTATGTGTTTGATGTCATTTTTTTTCCACTGAGCAGGAGTTTCCTTAACCTTATACATGTTGAGATATCCTCCTCCGAGACCAATGGGTGGTCTAAGTATTTTCGTACTAACTCTCTTATTTGACGTAATATAGTCAGGTATTTATAGGGCAAGTCTAGGTGAGTTCTTAGATTAGAAATTGACTGCTGTCTAAGGGGGGAAAGATCAGAGATAACGGTATTCAGCAGAAGGGGGTATTTCTCCAGTTTTAACATGTGGCCATTTAATTTAAGGTTGGGATTAAGATGTAGTGGCTGTAAGGTTAAGAACGAGTAAGATAGATTCAAAGATTTGAAAAGGGCCTGAAGGGATTTTACGCTAAATAGTAAACTTTTTGTTCTTTTTAGCATACCTAAGTTACTTTCATTTAGAAATGGGAGGGCAGCCGGTTTGAGTTTTAATGTTTTGATGTAGTTATTCTGTAGAGACACCCAAGCTGGGGCCCATGCCTGTTTATCCTTGTTATAGGCCGCTATCTTAAAAATTCTGCTGCTAGTAATGATCTCATAATAGGTTTTAAAGTCAGGTAGGCCCAAACCCCCCTGCTCCTTAGGACAAATGAGTTTTGAGTAACTAATCCTAACCGATTTAGGGGCCCATATAAATTTGGAGATAAAGGTTGTAATATTTTTAAAGAATCTGTTATGTAAAATACTGGTAGTAGCATGAAACAAATAGAGGAGTCTAGGAAGAATATTCATCTTAATCACTGTTGTTCTGGCCAAAAAAGGGAGCTTAATCTTTGACCATCTTATGATATAATTTTGAACATTAGACCAGTACCTGACTACATTCTCCTGATAGTAATTCTGGTTACTTTGTGAGAATTGAATACCTAAGTAGTGCAGCTGGTCCTTGGCTTTGATCCCTGTATTTAACAATATATTAGGCAACCTCGAATGGATGTTTAAGGGGAGAATTAAGAATTTTTCCCTATTAAGTTTATAGTTTGCTAGGTTGGAAAATATATTAATGGAGGAAATTATTTTAATTGGGTCCGTACAGGGGAGGGTAAAATATACATTTAGGTCATCTGCGAATGCTGACAGAGAGATCTTTGAGTTGTATATATCAGGGGGATGATGAAAAGTAGCTTGTTTAATAAGCATGAATAATGGTTCCATATATAAGTTGAAGAGGAGAGGAGAAAGAGGGCAGCCCTGTCTGACCCCATTAACAATTTTAATTCTGTTAGATGAGAGATTATTAATTTGTAAGGTAGTGTACGCTGTTGAATAAAGGGTCTTTATTTTGCTTATAAATGAGATTGGGATGTTAAAGTAGGGTAGAGCGACAAATAAGAACTTAGTACTTAATCGATCAAAAGCCTTGGATGCATCTACCGCTAAGGCGTATACCGGGTGCTTTTTTAGGTTGGAATGATGACTCATAGCTTCCAAAAGTAGGGTCTGATCATTAGTCTGTCTGCCTGGAATAAATCCAGATTGTTCTGGGGAGATAATATATGAGATAACAGCTTTGAGCCTATTAGCTAGGACCATGGCCAGAATTTTCATGTCTAAGTTGATCATGGAAATGGATCTGTAGTTCTCCGGGCTTTTTGGGTCTGTATTATGTTTGTGAATGAGAATAGTTCTAGAGGCATTTAAATGGATATCTTTGAAGCCCTTGAAAGTGATATGGTTAAACAGTAATCTTAAGACTTTGGATATTTTGATATTAAATGTTTTGTAAAATTCCACCGTAAACCCATCCGGGCCCAGGGATTTGTTGGGTTTAAGGTTATTAATGACAGCTATAATTTCTTGTGTATTAACGTCTCTCTCTAGGAATTTATTTTGTCTCTCTGTAAGTTTAGCAAAATTTAAGCTGTTAAGAAAAGAGAGTATTTCTACTTCCTCTACTCTGTTTTCGGTGGGCCCATAGGTTCGGATGAAAATATTCTCAAATATTTTAATGATTTGACTCGAATTCTGAACATCCTTTCCTTGAAACTGTAATTGAGGTATAAAGGTCGAGGATTTATTTAGGTTGATCACCCTGGACAAGAATCTAGAAGGGCAGTGAATTACATCAGCATATAAAGCCAAAGATTTAATCTCATGCAAGCTCAGGTTATCTGCTTACAAAGAGATTAACTCCTTTTGTAGCTGGATCATACGTTCTTCCAGCATCGTTGTGTGCTTCTCTTGGGATTCTGCATCTGCTTTGTGCAGCTGGGAAGTTAACTCTTGTTCTTTTTTATTCCGAAGTTTTTTATAATAAGAGGCTTTGTTTATCAGGAGACCCCTAATCATTGCCTTAACTGCATCCCATTCACAATCTATGGGAGACTGAAAGGAGTCCTTTGATTTAAGAAATTGATCCAAGTATTCAGTAATTTGAGAGGTTATCTCCTCTTTCCCCAGTAGGTTGGGGTTCAACCGCCAGCAGATACCTGTTCTGTTTATTGGGCTCTTGCTCTGTTGGTGAATATTTATAGAGATCTTCGAATGATCTGATAGGGATCTAGGCGATAGCTTAAATGAGATGTCCATACTGTAAAATACCTGGGACATTAGAAAAAAGTCTAGTCTAGACCAGCTTTTGGCACAGCTAGAGAAGAAAGTGTAGTTTTTCTTTTTCTGAGCTGGGTCTGAAAATATGCTCGGATCAAATAATCTAAAATCTTCTCTCAGTTCAGTTAGGGCTTTCTGGGCTAAATGATTATATCTCGCTTTGGGATTTGATCTATCTGTTTTGGGATCCTGGACTGAATTCCAATCTCCACCCAGAATATAATAGTGGTTGGGGAATAGGGTGAGAAGGTCATATATCTTCGTGAAGAAAATATGTTGCGAAGTACAGGGGGCATATATGTTGATAAGGAGAATAGGTTTATCTAATAGCGGGTAATTTGTCGTGAGGTAGCACCACCTACCCTCCTGGTCTACCCCGGCCTTTCCTATATTTGCTCCAAAGCTGTTTTTGATGATCATAGCCACCCCTGCGCTATTCGTAGTGCCTTCTGAGGCTATGATCTTTTTGATCCAAGGTCTCGAGATTTCTTGTTCCCACTGTTGATTCAGGAGCTGCGTCTCCTGCAACAATGTAATATTAGAGAGAGATTTCAAGGTCAAGTGCATGAGCAATTTTCTTTTCCCCGGTGATTCTAACCCCTTAATGTTCCATAATTCTATGTTCCACAACATCTATTTGAGCTAAATAGTATAATACCTGGGGAGTGCATTGTCGAAAAAAGACAACTGTGTATATTACTGTACCACTGTATTGTGACGGTGAGGGCAACTATGATAAATCCTTCCCGCTTATCCCCGGTGCCTATCCACCTCCCACTAAGCCCGGAAGGGTCTGGGAACGTAATGAGCCATGTATTGGGAGTCGTCATATATGTGAGACCTATTGTTCCCAGAAAGTATAACCTAAAACACCCTGAACCAAAACGCATAGCAAACCCATGCAGTGCGTTAAACCAACTATATCTCTGCCAAATTAAAGGTAAGTATATGCAGGGTTATACATCGATAGATATATATTTACATCAAACAGAAGGCTGTTGTAACTTGCTGAATTATCTTGTGAGAAACTGAGATGAGGGACCCTTTCAAGTGTGAGGGGGGGGTTTCCCTATTTAGTGATTATGCAAGTTAAGGAGACTAACCCACTAATCAGGTGTCAGAGCCGCAATTGCCTGCCTCACGGAGTATGCCCCCTTTCACGGAAGAGCTTCTTACCTAGTGACATTCTAAGTATCAAATCATTTATATCTCATGAAATTATCTACTAGCATGGATCCCCCTGTTTCCATTGCCTTGTTCTAACAGTACCGAAGATTTTTGCACCGATAAGAATATACGTCTGACTGTCCTCAGCTCCAGATGTCATCTCTTGTGTACTTTTAGGGACTCATATGATATTAGTTTAGTACTGGCCCCATTATGCCAATACTACTGAGCCTTGTGAAGTCTGGGCTGTCACTCTACTTTCTATGATTGACCTTCTCTTACTGTCGCTGTTAACTAGTCTCACAATATGAATTCTGTCAATTAATTCCCTGTCCCATTTGTTGTCTAAAGACATTTCACAGGTAGAGGGGAACTACTGTATTTCTAACTTTCTTTCCATTCCCTTCCACTTCATTATGTAGTCATATGCTTACTTTTAGTTTATATCCGTTGTTATGCTGACATCCTATTTCTAAGGACTTTTGTATTGTTTCCATGTATCCAGATCCTGTAATTCAACACTGTGGCATTTCTGCTCCTAGGTGTCTTACTACCCAAGTGCTGAATGAGGGTTATGGAGAACAGACTGAGAAGTATCAAAGAACACCACAATGCCCGTATTTTGTCATAGATGTTCCAGTGATGAGAGTATTGTTTATTTAGCTGGTGGACTTATTTAATACACTGTGATACCTAAAGCCTGGGGAGTATTTATGACAAATATGCAAAATTATCCCAATATGTTGGGTTCTATGATGACAGACTCAATTATGGTAAATGACTGTGGATCACTTACATTGCAGAGCCATGGTAAATGGTCTATATATAAGGGACAGCTAGTTGCTGGTTAATGGATCCCACTCCAGGTCTGTTTCTTTCTTTCTTCTGTGATCTTTTGGTTTGTTTTACCATTGCATACAGTACAAGAATGAATCCTGAATGCATAAAATATTTTAACAGCAAATACACTAGAAGGAGATGCATCATTTGCTTAATTAAAATGCTGCTTCAAGATAAATGTATGCCATTAAATTATTAGTCACATGTCGTTTTCCTGCCACATAAATGCAGTTGTTATAGCTGATTTTCTGATATAAAGGAATAAAACTATGCGTAATGTTATGCAGTCTGACACACATAGCTAATCAGGTGGAAAGGTATCCGTAATTTGTCACAGACATCACTTTTAAGGCTTAATATTTTTCCTTAAAAAGATAGTTCTAATAACACAAATGTCTGAGAAGGGAGGGGGTCAACAGAAACAGATATAGCTTTCAATACATGTGGAGAAAATAGATCTAGAAAAAGAAATGGCTCCATTGGCTGGAGGGTGTACAGTAGAATCAGCTAAATAAGTAACAATACTAAGCTAACAGTTATTAACTGGGACTAGTCTGACTGGGTGGGAAATCCTTTTTTAAGCGAAAGACCTGGAAAAAAGATTCATGTAGTTAAGACTTGAAATACAAAGAACTAAACATATTTTGAAATGTGTCAAAGAACTTTTGTACATATAGAGGAAAGATAACAGGATACTGAAAATAAGACAATAGACAGAGATTCTGTTAGTCTGTGAACTTGTGTCCGTGTTGGTAATTAGCGACACCAATCACTAACAGACTGTTGATATTGTTAATAAAACAGAATCCTTAGTGACACCAAGCAGAAAAGCCAAACCTCTGTTTGTGCTTGCGTTTAGCGACCCTGTATTGTAGTGGCGATTCACTCACTGGGAAGCCACAGAGAAATTAAACAGATCGTGCAGCTACTGAGTTAAACAGCGCCCAGCTTCGTGGAGTGCGCTCTGCCCTACGAGACCTGCTTACCCCGTATGGAATCCGGACAAGGCAGTCAGTTCAGGGAAGCTTCTCACGTTTCTTTTTTTTTTTTTCTTAATCCTGTTGCTGAGGACTTCTCCCGGTCTTACAGCACAGCGGCTAAGTCTATGGGATTATATTATTGGAGTCCGTTAAATCCTTCCGTGAGGCGTGAAGGTTCTAAAAGGTGATGCGCCTTTAAGAAGACATTGCATCTAGGGAACGTTAAGTATCATCTTTCAGACTGGATATTTGGCAAGCATGTCGACTAACCTGGAGTGCGTGAATTAATCCCTGGGATGTTTTAGTGTTGATGGACGTCCTGGAGCTGGCGCTGAAGATAAAAGGGAAGGCAAAGGGACCCAGATTAACGAGGCAAGTTCATGCTTGTAGTATTTTTGAGATTTGCTGACCATAACTCCTCCATTAGGGAGTATACTATAAAGATTTTTTTTATTTTTTCCCCTATGTTCTAACTAAGCGCCCAGATTGAGGCAGTTTCTGAAGAACTCTGTTACTTGTATGCAGCTTTACCTTCCTGAACAAGGTTATTGGGTTTCACTCTGTGTGTTATCGCTGTCAAGAGGTAAATACACTACATAGAGTCTCTGTTCTAATTGTCGCTGAGACCACACTGTTTAGACATTAATGGTAACAGTTAACACTTTTATGTTGATTTTGTCGGGTTCTCTTTAAATGCCTTTTCAAAGACCATTCCCGCTTCTTCATAGTTTTGAGCTGAGAATTGAGATCCCTGATGAATAAAGCTAAGAGTGTTGGGATATCTCATTTGAAAACAGATTTGTTTTTTAATTAAATAGGCACAGAAGGGAGCAAGTTTCTGTCTCTCTTGTTTGATTGGGGTTGGAAGATCTGGAGAGATAAATATTTTTGAGTTCTTCCAGTCTATGAATTTCTTTTTTTTTTGCTGCCACTGTTAGTTTGCTCACATGTTGGTAGTTTAGAATCTTAACATACACTGGTCTCGGATTCAAATTGTCACTTGCTGGTCTTAGGGCTCTGTGTGTACGTTCAATAATTATTTTCTCTGATAGAGGTTCTTTGTCCAGGAAAACTGAGAAGATTTCAGCTATGCTCTCCAATAAATCCATTTGTGTCACCTTTTCTGGGATGCCTCTAATGATAAGGTTATTTCGTCTGGATCTGGCTTCTAGATCAATTAATTTCTGTTGGATGCTTTTTATACTTGTGTCATTTTTATTTTGTTCTTTTTGTATTTGATCCATTTTTATCTCATTTTCCAGCATTCTTGCTTCTGTCTTATCCATTCTGGTTAAGATTTTGTCGATGGATTCATTAAATGATTTGATCTGGTGTGAGAGGTCTTGAATTGCTGTTTGTATGGGTTGCAGAGCAATCTTTAACTCTTCCATGTAGCTTGTGTCAGGTTTCTCTTTTGATGTTGCTGGTGTTATCTTGGGAGCCTCTTGTTGTTTAGTAGTTCTGGCCCTTTTCGTGGTCACTTCTTTTTCTGGAGAGGCTATGGTTGAAAATTTTGCTTTAGTGATTTGAGTTTCCATGTGATCTAGCTCTTTCGACATGATTGTGTGTATTTTCAATTCCTTTTTTCTTCACAGGAGTGGAGGGCCTCCGAGGCCTAGAGCACATGTAGACCGGACTGGTAGTAGAAGAGACAGACAGATCCTGCACAATCCTTCCGAAAAGATTCTATCTCACTCTCTCCCAATGTTGGTAAGTTCAGTAGGTAAGCTTCTTGAATATTTCTGTGCAGTTATTTTGCCTTGAAAAAGCCTTCGGTCTTAAAATTAGCTGTTAGATTATAGGTGGGTGGCAGAGCTCTGTGGAAACACTGCTTATAGGGTGGCAGCCATTTTGGAACAAATTTTCAATATTTCTTAGCAGTTCCACTAAAACTGTTACAGGCAGCAGCATCTTGCTAGCACAACTATAATATGTTCTCCCTCTGATTAAAATAGCTTCCAAAAGAAACGCCTCCAACATTCACATCATTTCATACTCTGTCTACTAGGTCATCACTCTGTCCCCTAGAAATAAACAACATTGTAAAACTGTAGAAAAAGCAAAATGGCTCCTTGTCAAATGCACTGACCTTTGATCACACAAACTATCCAAGCTTCTCATAAACTGAATACACCCCCCCCAAGCCTCTAAACTAATTCAGCAGATGCCAGCATAGAATCTTAGAATCATTACATGCAGTATTTTGGGTTGCATGCATAAAACACTGCGGAGCTACATGATTATAGACTGGTCAAAAGTCTGGGGAAACTGAAGTGTCAGAAGTGTAGTCTTAGATAAAAAGGTGTTATATTCCCTTACTCTGCCAAACAAATACCTGTGTTCATACCCCTTCAGTACTCACATGCATTATCAGGCATTACTTTCAGTACTCACTTGTACTATCAGGCATTACTTGTTTTATCAAAGGGCTAAGGGCTACAGTTTTAAAAAAAAATACTGGTAGGCTTTTGTTCAGATGGTTTGTATAAGAGGAAATTAATGTATAAAGAAAGCGTATATATTTTAAAGTTTAACACTATGTCTCCTTTAGGACTTAATTTGGAATGTAATTGGAGGCTGCTTATTTGAATTAATTGAATTTTAATTGAATAATTGGGTTAGAATTTTGTATTTAAGTAGGTCTGTTAACTGATGGTTTTGTACTCTCCTTGAAGGCTTTGCCGAAGCGCTGGATATCTATTAAACTTTTGGACGATGCCTGGCTGTTTTTTTTTTTTTTTTTTTTTGGTTTTATTTTTCTGTGGTTGTTTACTATTACTTGTTTTATGCATGCAGACTGTTCAAAAATACTGCTGTTTCATTGGAACACTAAAGCAGACATTTGTTTTACAAGCATCTGGGAATGACAGACTGTATTGTAACCAAGAGTAGAAAGCGGAACGGAGAAAACCAAAGGAACCAAGCCAAGAAACCACGAATAAAATTAGCGCTTTCATCCACTTTAATATCATGAACTTCATCAGAAACAATTAGAAATTGACCTACCCCCTCATTAAATACTGATTAACAGGAAATGATGTAAAACGTGTGATGCATATTATTGCTTATGTTCCAAATGATTCTCTTAAACCTTGAAATATATATATATATATATATATATATATATATATATATATATATATATATATATATATATATATATATATATATATATATATATTATGTACAATCCCATAACATAAAATATCATAAAAATGTCATATATATACATGTATATAGATAATATATTGTTAACTTATTTATACATAAGAAAACATTTAATGTTTATAACTTCATTTAAACCCGGGGATACATCTGCTCCAAACAAAAGTTGCCAAAAGGCTTCCCTTTGTTCCAACTTGTTATTTGTATCCCTCAGGAACATTCCTTTCTCTACACTATCTAAAACAAAAAATTCAAACTTCTTAAAATTTTTACAGATGAGTGCATGTCTTGCCAATGAATTGTGCATATCCTTTTTCTTTATGGCCAAGACATGCTCATATATCCTACATTTTAAAACTCTTTTAGTCTTACCAATGTAATAGTTTTTACATGTGCTACAAGTCGCTATGTACACTATACTTTCACTATTACAGTTAAAATATTTGTTTGCCCAAAAAGTCTGTCTCAAATGGTCCACTGTGATGAAAGATGAATTACTAATGAACCTACATTGCTTACAATTCATACATGCAAAAGCTCCTTTTTTATTGGAACACATCCTCAAATTGTTCCTATCTGACAACTTTGGTAATTTTAACATCTGCTGGATATTAGTGGACCTCTTAAAAGTAAATCTAGGTATCAAACCCACAGATGAGGTCAAATCCTTATTCCCCAAAATAATTCTCCAGTTTCTCTCTATGACATCCTTGATGAGCCAAATTTCACTCACTATAGGCAATGGAAAAGCAGTCCTAAATTCTTGATTATTCTGATTGGTATTTGTATTTAAACTTACTGGGTGTGCCACCAGTATATCACCAGAGTTTAAAATAGGTTTGGCTACCCCTTCCCTTAAATGGGAAACCTCATTTGCTATAACCTCCAACCAACATTGATTGTAACCCCTTTCTGTGAACATCTGCCTGAGGAGCATTAATTCATCTTCTTGAAAAACATTCTCCTCAGATGTAAGCCTACTCAATCTAATCATTTGTCCCCTGATGACTCCCTTCTTCATGTGAGTGGGATGCAAACTGTCTTTATGCAGGTACTGGTTAGCAAAGCAAGATTTCCTATAAATCTTACTATTGAACTGTTTATTAGTATAATCAATAGTCAAAGCCAGATCCAAAAAATTGATCTGCTTACCATAACCTCCTATTTTGAAAAATAAAAAATCTGTAGTATTATTTAAATCAGTGACCAAATCTAAGAATTCAGAACGATCTCCAGACCACAGAAAAAACAAATCATCTATGTATCTGAAGTATAGTTCAACCTTATTGAAACTAGGATGTGACTCGAGAAACTTTTGCTCCCAATTTGCCATGACAATGTTGGCAAAAGCCGGTGCAACTCTTGCCCCCATGGCCACTCCTGACAATTGTTTGTAAAATGCATTATTAAAACTGAAGAAGTTATTATCTAACACTAGTTCCATTAACGTACAAATGGTGTTCACCTTAACTCCAGAAAAATCCGTATTGTGTGTAAGATATTCTCTCATGAATTCCAAACCCTTTTCTTGATCTATGGAAGTATACAGACTCCTAATATCTAATGTGCCGAAAGATATATTGTTGTCAAATTTCGTATATCGGCTTAAAATTTGCAATAGATGCAATGAGTCTCTTAAATAGTGTCTTGACTTCTGAACAACTGGATTAAGGACACTATCCAACCATATAGAAATATTCTCAGTTTTAGACTGCCTAGCTGATACAATAGGCCTGAAAGGTGGATTCCTTTCATCATTTTGAACCTTCGGAATACCAAAAAATGTAGCCATTCTAGGGTGTTCAACTAATAAAAATTCATATGCCTTATTGTCTATTTCTCCTTGACAAAGCATATCAAATAACATAGTGTCCACATTCCTGAAACTACTTTTGATGGAATCTGAAGAAACTTTGTTGTATGTGCTAGAATCTTCTAATAATGTATTTAGTGATTTCTCATAATTACTGGTGTTCATGATTACTATTTTTCCCCCTTTATCTGCCTTCATGGTTCTAATGTTACGATTTTTACTCAAATCCTTCAAAGCACATAATTCCTCTTTAGGTAAATTACTTTGGACATTAGAACATTTTATATCCCTAAACTCTTTCTCACATAAGGTCGGGAAAACCTGAAGAGTGTTCACCAATGGTGGATTGAACACACTAGGTTTTGTAGGTATAAAAACATTTTTTGATTTGTTAAGGTTGACATCCTGCATGATATATTTCAAATTGAGCTTACGTAGAAAGAGTCTAAAATCTATCAACAATTTCCCGATATTTACCCCACAAGTAGGAATGAAAGAAAAACCTTTACTTAATACACTTTTGGTTGCCATAGACAAAAAAGTTTCAGACAAATTCACAATGTCAATGTTGAAATAAGCAATGGGTGGTGGATTTACCACCGCCGTTTGTTCTTTCCTTTGAACTTCCCTTTCCTCTGGGTAGAATTGTACCATTTGGTAGTCCATTTGTTGGTAGACTCCAGATGGTGAAAAGGGCCTGTATTTTGTCCATTGGAAGAGCCCACTACTTCAGCATAACTTGACCCAGCCTGTACTGAAGTAATAGTTGTTTCACCTGCTTTGTTAGTCACTTCCTTTTTATTCAGTGTTACTTCAACTTCAGATGAATTAGGGATAATATCCCTTGAGACAGTGCTATTTCCTTGATCTATATTACTCAATTTAACCATCGGATTTGAGATGTTAGTAGTCAAATCTGCAGTTTTAACATATTCTATACTGCTGATATAAGCCTGATTTAGCTTATATGCTTGAATGTCTTTCTTAAGCTTAGATTGTTTCCTACTGATAATAGTTGCTCTATGTCTATCCGACTTAGCTTCCACAAAGAGTAGAAAGCACCCTGTCCTCTCGGTCTATTCATTTGCAATCTCAAACTGAGTTTGGTAGGTGATCCCAGCCTTCATGGTCATTTTATTAAGATAAAACAAGCACTGAAGGTAATGTTGATTTTAACATGCGTTATATGCACCTGATGGGACATTTAGGAGCAGTTGAAGAAGGCTCATACAAAAACAAGATTGTGTTTCAGTCTAGGTCATACAACTTCCAGGATGTGCTGAGTATGACCACATTGTATTTGACCAACACCTCCTAAATGATTTGGACTATGTACTTCAGATGGTTAACAACTTTTAAGGCCTTAATACCACTGAAATTGAGCAGGCAGTAGCTAGTTGTGAACATAGCTATTCCTTTTTTTTAAAACATTGTTCTATCCACCATGCCTAATGGCCATTTGGCCAATGTCATGGCCATTGTCCTTTCTTTCCCATTACTAAAATGAGATCCAGTCATGCAACAACCACCATCTAGACACCAGTGTGGGCTTTTCTGGTTTTAGCCCTAAGCCAACCCATGGTGGTTGATGTGCCTGCTTGCAGATGGAAGGGTCTGCTATGCCTCTGCTTGTGAGCATGTGCAACCCTGTACATGCCTCATGAATGTTCCCTTGCAGACGTGGCTTGGTGGAGTCACATGGACATCTCTGGCCCATTTTTACATGCTGCATACCTCTCTCTCCCTTAGATGCCAGCATTGCAGCAGACTGGAATACCTCCCTTCCCACATGATGGGGAAACTGACACCATTTGCTCATTGTACCCTGCCTACTTAGCTGTTCCAGTCCCCCAAATTTTAGTTGATTCCTTGGCATTTTGGTTACAATCAGGACTAGATCCGTCTTCACCACAGAGCTGACATGCACTTGCATATTTTGTCCTCCTGTGCCTGTGGAATACCAATAGAAAGAAGCAAATTGGGGATAATTTCAGGATTCGAGCCAACTAGTTAAAATTTGTTGGCCAGGTTAGTACCACTAAGCCAAAGGATTCTTTTTAGATGAAACCAGAGGAGGCATTCGTACTGACTAGTAGAAGGCACCATGAAATTACCAGTTTAATTTGCTGATGTCACTGTCCAAACATCATCACTGAATGCATTCCCTTACAAACACTCTCAACTCCCTGTATAAACCTGTGTTCGCTCTTGCTTTCTGGATATTTGCATTCATCTGTTTTTGGCCTTTTCAGCCTTTTGGTGAGTTATGCCTGTGTGCTTGAAATTCAGTCGATCTATCATTCAGAGTTAGAGAACAGGCACAATTAACTGGGAGAGTTGCATTTTTTCTGTTTAAAAATTGGCCTGATCTAAGTCTTTGAGTAGTGAAACATTTTAACAGAAAAAGTATATCCAAAGATTTACCAACTGTTTAACAAGATTAACATATCTAATATCTCACCTCACAATAAATACAGTTCCATACATTCTTTCTGAAGAGTCCAAGCACTAGTCCAAACATGAATTAGAAATTGAAACTTATTTTTTTTTTATTTTATTTTTAGTTATTTTTATTTTATTTTAAATGTGTTTTTATCTAACTAGAGCACTGATCACAAGTGGCCAATTTTAGTCTCAGCCTGAGAATACAAAGAAAATCAGAATTACTTCTTGTGAGAGACTACAGGATTATAATGAGAATACACATCTGTAAAATACCATACCTTGTTTATAAAATTCAAAGACAAATCTAACGTAGAAAGTGAGGGATCTAATTTGTAATTACAGCTACATGCATTCTAAGTGGGAATGTTGGGATAGCTGAATGGTATGAAGGATGTTAGCAGTTGTGAGTCACTGGAAGGAAAAGTTATATTAAATAAATGATTGTGTCAGTAAAAACTTAAGATTGGTATAATATAACCTGCCATATGAGGGACAGTAAGAGTGTTACTAGTAAAAGAAAAAGAGTGATGTAACTTAGGTTAGGTGATATGCCTGGATAAGAGGCACTGACATTACGCTGATGAGAAGGGGTGGACCTTTTGCTGAGTCCTAAATTTTAGGTAAGGTGAGGTGCCTTTTATTTGTGGAGAAATACTTTTTCAGGGTTTTAGACCTATTATTGACATGCAGTGATCTGTACAACTGATATTAGTTTTTGGGGTTGCAGTGTGAGAGCAGAGTAGCTTTGGTTTCTGAGGCTGTAAAAGGAAGGTTGCACAATTAGTTTAGCTGCAAGAGGAGATAAGGTCTGGTTGACTAGGAGTTTGAATAGCTGGGATCCTGGATGAAGGTGAACCCTTTGTTAAGCATGGAATATTTTGCTTTTTTCAGTGTTTTACGGTGGTGCTCATTTTGTTGTAGTCACTGATATGCAAACAGTCCCGTGTTTTTTGTTTCTGTTTGGTGCTGAAAATCATACTTTTGGTTTTGTTAGAGTTGAGAAGGAGGATTTTGATGGAGATCTGATGGATTAGAGTTAGGAAATCTGCTAGCAGGTAAGTCTGGAGATTGGGTACTAAATTGTTTGTGTGAAGCAGTACCATATCATCTGCACAGAGAGATAGAAGGAGATGTGATAGGTCAAGGGAAAGTTTATTTATAAAGATAGAAGATAATTAACAGACAATTATGGAACCTTGTGGTACTTTTTTTGAAGGCTGACTAAGTGGAAATTCAAGGTATGAATTTTAATGGAGAGGTGGGAATTTGTGAGATAGTTTTGAAAACAAGGTAGGGAATCAAGACTGATGTGTATTTGTAGTAAGTGATAGAGGAGGATGTTATAGTCAAAACGACAAAAGCTTTTCTAAGGTCAGTATAAATTATGTCAGTAAGTTGGCCTCTATCCATAGCTACTAGTATTTCTTCAGTCAATTTCCATAGGGCAGTGAGTATGCTACAACCAGACAAGAACACGTTGCTTATGAGAAAGGGGATTGTAGACAGTGACATACTGGATGTGCTGAACATAGATACTTTTACCAAGCATTTTTTTTAGAGTGGGAAGGATAGAGATTATCCTATTTTGGCAGGGTTTGGTGGGATTAGATTGCTTTGGAATTGTACTGACAGCAGCTGTTTTCCATACATTTAGCTTGGTATTTTGTGTTAGGCACAGGTTGCAGATGTGCTTCATAGTGTTGTGAGGAAGTCCCTGCAGTGGTATATAAATGGGACAGAGTACATATGTGCCTGGTGGGATGTCATTTTTTATTTGTTTCAGAAGTTCTAAGTGTCTTGTTTTGACTTATTTAAAGTAAAACAGAGGACTGTAGAGGTCTGGTTTTGTGAGTGATAGTGGGCATTGTGACTGTATCATAGGAGGTGGTTGGTGAATTCAGAGAGAAAGTCAAAGGGAAAGGATGTAGGAGTCATTGCTTTTGTGTTATGTTGAATATAGAGTCTTGAGAGGTAACTCGCTTCTTTCCAGAACAGTTTTGGTGATTTAGCTATGGATGTTTGAAATGTTTTGATATGCTGGCTTTTGTGTTATCATACTGCATGTTCTGAGTAGTTTCTCAGCTGGATTTATCATTGTTTTTGCTGTGGGAGGAGTTGTTTTTCTGTGTTGTCATTTATCATCTCAAGTATTAAAAGTGATTTTATTTCGGGAGACAGCCAATCGTTTCTTTTTGGTTTGTAGAGCTGAAATTCCTGGAGTGGTCTGAGTCTACTGGTGAGAGCTTTCACAGCAAGCTTATGGTTGTTTAGGTTTCATGTGAAAGACCAATGGGCTTCTTTAAATTTTTTGAAGTCTGAGTCTGTTTTAGGCATGAATGAAATTAAGTTAGGGATAATCCTTGTAATCCTTGTAAGTTAGGGATATGTACTGTGAAGCCTATTGTGCAGTGGTCACTAACAAAGGGAGGGGTGAATGATAATGTTTGAGATTAGAAAGAGGTTGTCAGTAATGATTAGATCCAGAAGGGAATAGTTGTTAGTAGTGGAGCTAAGTCACATAGGCTGTTGCAGTAGTTGTTTAAGGCTGAAGTTAAGAAGAACTTCATTAGTGTCATGGACTGAAGCATATTTATGTTGAAATCACCTAAGGAGATGCGGTTGTCTTTGTTTCCTAGTTGGGATGTAATGTCCTGAATTTGTGTTTGAAATTTACCAAGTATGGAAGGAGGAAGGTGGTGATGCGGTAGCATTGTCGCCTCACAGTAAGACACTGTCCGGTTCGATACTCAGCTAGAGCGTCTTCTGCGTGGAGAGATGCATGAATGGGCATACCTTCATTGAAGGTTGTGCGTCAGTGCTGGCAATTCGGCATGTAAAAATCAACTGAACTGTCAATCATTAGCGGACCGGAGTTACGCTGTGGCGACCCCTAACCGGGAAAAGCCGAAAGGCACAACATGGAAGGAGGGAGGTGGTAGGCTACTAAGAGGTACATTTTTTTGTTTTTGTGGTAATTTGTAGATGTAGACAATTAAGAGTAGAATCAGAGATTGTATTAGCTTAGAGTGGGAGTTGGGTGCTTAGATGAACTTTATAAACTAGAAGGGTTCCACCACCATTTCTTTGGCTAAGTCAAGCATCTGGAAAGTAATTATAATGTGTGAAAAACTGTGTTAGTGTGGGTTGTCATTTTTAATCAAGGATTCAGCAACCACTAGTACATCACAGTTGTGCATTTTAAGGAGTGTATCAACCTGATCTAGTTTTTTTTTTTCTTTATGTAGGCTTTGTGCATTTATTAATAGATAAGAGAGATGGAGTAGGCCAGGATTGGTTTCAATATTGCTTCTGACGAGCAGAACAAAAAGAATGGGTATGATTTTTGCAAACTTTTGGGATGCATAGATGGAGGTCAGTGTTTTTGTTGTCAAGTTGGGTATTGCATGGGTGGGTTGTGCCAGTGAATGGAAAGTTAGGGGTGATAAGTGAGTTTGATGGGTTGGTCACATTGTCTACATAGGCAATGGAGAATATAAATGGATATTTCGAGGTTGTAGATATTTGTGTATGTGTGCTATAGTCTACTTTTGTGTTTTTTTGTTTACAAGAGTCACTTGAAACAACATGGTTTACAGTCTGATACATATGAGTGGTGCCATATTTGTGATGCTTAATGTGGAATGTGTTAGTTGAGCTGTGCTAGGTTAGTTGCAGTATGTAATGAAAATGTGATTTGGTTTGGGATAGTTGATAGGAGTTGTGTGGTGCAATATTTGCATGTCTGTGTTGTAGAGTCTGGTATACCTTTAATGTGGCTTTGTGATGGAAGCATAAGGGAAGAGAGAAGAATGGCGAGTATAAATGTAGTATTCTTGGTGTGGCTGGGGAAGTCGGAGTGGGAGGAACCAAAGCGGGTCACAGCAATTGCACTAGTGACAGCCAATCAGTCTGAGCATGCCTGAACCAAAAGAACCAGAAATGGTCATCGCTTTTGTGAAAAGGAAGTGCAGTATGTGTTTTCAAGAATCTTTGGAAAAGAGCAGCTAAATTTGGTAAGATTTTTTTTTTTTTTTTTTTTTGCACATGGAACTCTGTGCCAAATGGATCCAGTACATACAATATATATCTACAAGGGAACTTGTGCCTTAGGAGACAAATAAGTGTTGGGGGTGTTGAAGTACAACCAGGACCTTTCATGGGCAAATGCACTATAAGTTAATTTTAATGGCAGGGGGATAACACTTCAGTAATCACAGAAAAAGAGAAGCAAATGTAATATAACAACTAGAGAGGAGAGACGGTCTGGCACCAGTGTAATCTTGATTCAGTCAAAGAGGTCAAGGAGAACAGGAAGTTAGAGACTGTCTTCCACCTAAGTGAATATTTCCTAAATTAAATCACATACATATACTCAAACACAAGTTTAAAGGATAACACAGCTATGCGTTGTCCAACTTTCAAATCATGCAATGAAGAAAAGCAAAGCTAAGACATAACACACACACATACACACACACACACACACACACACACACACACACACACACACACACACACACACACACACACACACAAAAAGCTACCTGAAAATACATTTAGACATCCAGACTAACAAGAACTGCAGTTAAACTTTCAATCACTCTATATTATCAGTGCTTGTACATCAGCAATATCCAAATGCCCTCAAATAACAGTGTGCAAATACATTTTGTTATTAAAATAACATTAAAAACTGAAATTCACCAAACAAGAATTATAGGCAGATGCAGTACTTGATCTAACCATTATCCAAAACATTTTTCTGCATTTTGTAAATAATTTAGACATTAAGAGTGATAAACCTTTGAAAATAAATATTCAGATACTGTCCATACTATAAATTTTTGCATCTAAGCATTGGCCTACAAAAATGTACTTAAGCAACTCAGATAAAAAAAATATTTACATAATAATGTACTTACATATTTCAGAAAAACACAATATGCCACACACTAAACAATGATATTTAAAAATAGTTTGAAACAATTCATACAGGTAATTTTAAGGGTCCTAGTTTTGCTCCCCATGTAGTAGTTCCTCTTGATATCCAAAGGCGCATCCTTTATGTAAGTAACTCACTATGAAGAAGTAAATAATAATATTGTGATGGGGTGTTTCATCAAAGGAGAATTAATGGTGCCCTGCCACACCATTACACCAAAGTGCTGCATCACAAAAGTGGTTTTAGGTAAAACAACTTATTCACATGTAGGCCTTTTCTTTGATATTTGACGACAGTGGATTTTTTAAATTAAACTAGAGGAGCTCTACGGCACAGTCACTAATCTACTTTGTTCTTTCATTAAACAGTGCATTGATGTGCAATATTAAATTACAAATTATTAGATGGATTCTTTTTACATTGACAGTGCAGCCTATAATACATGTACTAAAATAAATGAAACAGTGGTAATAATTAAACTATATATATGATCAATGAACATTTAATTGCTTACTTAAATTGCTATTGCATCCCCTGACAATGGTATTTTTGGAGATATATCACCCCAATGATATTCAAATGGCAAAACTATTATCAAACTAAATTCAAAGAAAGAAAAAAATATCATTTGAATTTCTCAGACTCTGTGCTCCACTCAAGAGCCAGTTTCGATGTACTAAAATGTGTGCTGTCAGAAGCATTGTTGTTTCATTTCTTGACTATTTGCAAAGTGAAACACACTCACCCCAGGAATGCAGAGTTCTCTTTAGGCAAATAGAGACAAATCCCTACACTTAGACTCGAAGCTCCTCAATGAATTTCTTAAATCTCCTTAAAAGGCTTATAGCCTTAATGGAGTATCAAACTTGTCTATATGACAATTTGAAGATGTACTATGTAAATTACTCTACGGTTTTAAAATCACAGAGTGGAGTTAACAATGCTTTTAAGTGCACATTTTGTGCTGTATGTTAACTAATTTAGATGTTCTGAAGTCTCTTTGATGAATAAGATCTTTGTTTACCTACTAAGTTTCAGAGTTACTTTTGTTACGAATTTAGTTTTGGGTTCATGAGTCTCTCTCTGGGTGTGACTTACATGTCGAGGATGATGAAGCAGTGTACTTCTCAGTGCTGTACAGTATAGTACAGTTAAAACAGCCATGACAATAAAAGGCGAAATTCAAAGTAATGAATCATGATGGCTAATCAAGCAGATATTGAGAGAGAACCGTAGTGCAAGCTGTGCAGTGCATGACCTACACGCCATTAAACATCTCACACAGTAGTTCGATCAGCTGTAATCGCTACAAATAGTACCACAAAGGGAATGTTTCACTGCTTAAAGTAAATACAAAGGCAGTGTAACTTAAGTCTGTGTAACATTAAGGGCTCATGATTTTCATTTTTGAGTTTAGGGTAGCTCTTGGAAGTTCTTTCACATCAGCTGCCATGTTAAACATCGTTATTGTTGGTTCTATGTACAGAGAGGACACTAACTTATTTGTTAGCCAGCTGCACTAATTAAAAGCACAGTATCAGCTTTCTCCATTAGGCATCCAAAGGGTCAGGCGAACATGCCCCACATTAGTGCTTCTGGGAAACTAAACGACTTTCTGTCATTTTATTTAATGCAGCCTGAGCACCAAAGAACATTGTCTGCTGTTTAAAAGCTGGCACTGTACATAATACTTGTATTCCCACTGAATGTGTGGTCAGCCTGATGTCAATTCGGCCTGCTCAGGTAGACAAATAGCTTCCAAGACTGCATGTTTGCTTTCTTTGTCTTGCACAGTAGCATGATCTTGCCTCAAGGTACATTGCATAGATCTGCATAGCAAAATATTCAAGCTAATTATGTTTTTCAGACTGGAGGCTGAGCAGTCTCTAAAACATTTTATTACTTATATTTTAACTTTATTTGTATATATTCATTGTCACATCTCTCTAGCAGAATCAAATGGCAGGCATTGACTTGTTTACATGATAAAGCAAAAGCCACTTGGACATGGTTCACAACTTAGCATCACAGCACTTGGTTTAATTTTATTTATTTTTTTAATTTATTCATTTCTTAACAAGGTTAGTGAATTGGTCAAGGCAAGGCATGAAGGCAAGGATAAATTAATGTATATGGGCACCTTGGAGTACTTATTAAATTGCATGTGTTTGGGACATGAGAGGAAACTGTGGTACCCAGACAGAACTCATATAATACAAAAAAAAAAAAAACATACAAACTTACATATTAAGAGAATATCAGGAATGAACCCCAGACCCTGAATCTGTGAGGTATAAATCTTATCACTGGGGAACAATGCTGCATGTGCTATTCATCAGGTTTGTTCCTGATGAAAGTACCTTCTAAGTGGAGTCTGCATGCAAACTCTGTAGCCATATTTTTTGTCAGGTTCTCTAGTTTTGAGTCTGCATGCTAACTCTCTGTTCATGTAGGTTTTTGTAGGGTCTCTGGTTTTCTTTCCAAATGCCAAACACATACTTATAGGTGAATTTGTGTTCCTTTAAATTGCTTGTAGGTGTGTTTTGGTGCATAGTGTATGACTGAGTGTATTGACTCATCTTATGCTGAACTACTGTGCCTTCTAGGCCTGGTTCTCTGCCTTATGCCTTTTGCTTGCTAGAATAGGTTCCCATTCTCCTGTGAACGTAAACATGATAAGGCTGACAATGACATCAGAAAATGAATGAATAAATCTTATTTGGACAAGAAGTTATCTGTAATGAAACATTATGTTAATACAGTAAAGATGTGAAATATCTTGACCTTTTTTAATTTATACTTTATTTTGCAGCATGGAAGGCCCACTAATACTGTAATGAGAGATCACGAAATGCAGGACTGTGTTGTGGATACCTATGATACATATCTTATGTTTGTCATATGGCTTGGGACAATGTTATAAGCCACAGGAAGGGGCATAGCAAACTTCATACGCATGCCTGGATCTTTATCTACCATTTTATCTCACTTTCTTATGCATGTAAGCATTAGATGAGTGTACTTCAGATGTAGATTTATATGAAATCACTGGTGACAAACAGAAAAAAACATTAAAATCTAATTAATGTAACAAGTCTAGGCAAACAATATGTCCTACATCAAAAGTACGGGGCAACAAACATACCTCTCAACCTCTTAGAGCAAGAAATCTGGACAAAGCCATATATAAAAGCGGGACAAAAGCCCAAAAATAAATTTTTAAATATTGATCTTACAAACTTAGAAAGTTGTTAGAATAACAGGTTTTGCATTTGCATGAATTTTCTGAAGGGTGTGAAGTCTAAAATTCAAATGCATGTCATTATTTTCTAACTTTAATCTTTAATGATTCACCACTAATTTGCCAGAAAACCATAATTTTATGAAAAATAGACCAAAATATGAGGCAAAAAAATCTGGACATTCTGTGAAAATCTCTACAGTTGAGAGGTATGGCATTGTGATTTTTTCAGACCAGTATTCTCAGAGTTAAAGTTCTTATTGTTAATCATTGATTATGTACTTGTAGAACATGGCATTCAGGCATTGCCTCATTAAGTACCACATGCACAAATTGAAATTAACAGAACATTGTAAAAGCTCCTTACCATGACATAGTAATTGATAAAAATTACTACAGAACTTGTTTTACATGGACATTTAACATAAAGAATATATTTCTTATCAATTGCAATAGCCTGTCCTCCCCTAGAAACAATTTTACACAGATTATTTTTATGTTCTGAATTGATCTTGACATCTTACAAGCAATTCAACAAACTCCAGGTAAGCATCTAGGTGAAACGTCTACCACGTGTTTTTATTTTTGTTAGGGAACAGCACGCTTTGAAATTTGCCTACGAGTCTCTGTTGTCAGCTGTAACCAAAGAAACAGATTAATACTGACGTACAACAAATGCTGGTCTAAGTGAATTGCTTAAATAAGATTAGAAAGCATTTATTTAATTATAGTGCATTATAAAGACATGATTGTTCAGTCTCTAGGAACTAATTTGTATAAACTGTTAAGGAAGATAATCTTAATGACAATTATTAAGGTCATAATGCATTCTTACATTTTATTCTTTAACACGTGGCATTTAGCTTTAACTAATGTTGCAACACATTCACTGATAATGATTAGTACATTGTTTGTTGAACCATTGTTATTTTCCATTTATTATTTACTTACTTATTTGCATTCTGGCAAATGGCAGTCCCACTAGCCATCTAGATGTTGGGTATTCCGGAGAAATGTGGAGAGCAAGAATTTCAGTTGTTGCAAGAAACATAGTTTTCTAAAATGGGAGAATCTAAGTAATTATATGGCTGTAACAAAATGAAAATGTGCAAGAAATATAAGAAATACTAGGCAATAACAATGAGAATTTTGTAACAGGAAACATTAATTAGGTGCTGGGCTTCTATCATATATGTAATAAAAAGAAAACATACAAGACAGAAAAGGAGTGTAGCTGGACAACATACAACAGTGTATGTGAAGAAGCTATAACATACACTAAATAATGTGTAAAAGAAAAATATTAAAAACTGAGGTAATAGCTGACAAATGCCACACATATATCAATGCAAAAGCAATGTCAGAGGTAAGTGTCATAAGGATAGTGGAATGGGTATGAATAATAGAAGTAACATGAGTATATATAAGCAGAAGATAAGACCGGAGGAAGCAGAGATGGGAAGAAAGCAAGGACATAAAGGAAAAGTAACAGAATTGGGAAATAAAGCATGGCAAATGGAATAATCTGGGGCCCAGCAGAAAATGGAATAAATATTTAATGTCATCCACACTACCAAAATCAAGGCCTTGTCTCTATTCCTTCAGCACCAATAAGTTGCATCAGACCTTTATGGCTCACTCATGAGGTCAGCAATGGTCATTATCTGTATAAGGACAACAAGCCAAAAAGAGAGGGGAAACTTGAAAGTAAGAGCATTAGTGTATTGAAGGATGAGCAGGTATTCCGTGACATGGCCATCACTTATGTCAGCTCAGGAGGGTAGTATTTGGTTCATCACAAAGTAGGTAAAACATATTATGCAATGAACAGATTTTACCTCAATGTACATTTCACTTCAGTCATCACCTAAAATCTAATATATCCCACCATTGAATTTCTGCCATAAAGAAACACACAGATTTGTAAAGCTACCAGTAACATTTAAAAAAAATTACTAAGCAACATAACATATAACACGTTCTTATTTTGTAATGCCAGTGCACCTACAAATAAATGTCATGTACATTCTTTTGTTTCTTTTATTCAAACAATACGCTTACCCAAAGCCTTAAAACACAGCGTCTTTTTATGTTGTCATACTTGCATTGGCACAAACTGCACTCACTTTATGTACTACAAATGTGTTACCCTGTTTGCCACACATGGGGAACTTTAGTGTTGTAAAAAAGCAGTGCAATTCACTAAGCAAGACTGATTGTGTAAAATCGTCATAGAAACAACAGTACTAAGCTAACAGTACCACTCACTACCAAACAAATAAAGCTGTTTTTACTTCTACGTTAATTAAGACACCAGTGAATGATAAGGCAGTTAAAAAACAATTCAACATAATTTATCTGAGCAGCTGTGTCATTTTCTGCAAGACTGCAAAAAACTTAATTGTCAAAAGTTTATCTTAATACTTGGCTCAGGATTCAAACAGGGCGCAGAGGAATATGGTGTGGATAAATTAGCACTCGCTATGTAACGAAGCTAATAAATTAATTCATTTTGCA
>NC_056734.1:5085368-5150368 GCF_019279795.1 Protopterus annectens | reverse complement strand
TTTTTTTTGAGTCATAAATTTTTATTAACATTGCCAGCAATCAGTACAACCTGCATACGTAATGCACTCTCATTTTATGCCAACAGCTGCCCTTTGATTACTATTACATTTTATGTAATTACCTTGATGACAAACAGAGCAGGCATGGCCCAATGTTGGCATGTAAAATTGCTTCACCCTTTATTCTATTATTGTTACATTTACTGTTAGTAAGTATTATTTCCACCATAGTACATTACAGAACAAAAATGTATATCTCCTTAAAAACTGCTTTCTTCATTTCTGTTCACCATCCTACTCCAAAAAAAAGTCAAATTGTCATTCTTATCCTGACCTCCCTATCTGCTCTTTATGCCTCTTTAACCTGCTAACTATAAACAATTGCAAAACAAAGTATGTCCAATCATATCTAAGCTAGTAATTTGTATTATGCCACTACCATGATCCCCCAGATCAACGAGTAGATGAACGTGTCATCCTCATGCATCACCACCTAAAAACTTAAACTCTTAATCATAGAAAATAAAAAGAAAAAAAAAACTTTCCCTGTTTATGAGATTTGAGAGAGAGACCTTGTGCATCCCTTATTTGCTCTACTACGATTTCTACTTTTTCTGTTTGCGGCTTCACCTTGCTTTTCTACTTCCTTGTAGTAGCTTTTTTTCACTGCCAGCATTATTATCCATATCAATTTCTGGAGTGGGAAACCCATGTCTTCCTCACTAGCTACCAGTAAAAGAAATTCTGTTTCACTATCGGTTCCTATATACCACCATAGCTCTGATGACATTCAGCAATTTTATTTTCAACCCATCCAAACATTCACACTCCCAAAAAATTTTACTAGTTGTCCATTTGTTGACTTTTACATCTCCAGCAAGTGTTATCAGTCTCTGGGAACAAGCTCTTCAGCCTATTTATGCAAACACTTTCATGCAAAAATACAGAATCTCATTGCTTTAATTGCTTTTATTGGTAACTTGCATAAGTTCACCTATTTTTTACATGAAATTTGCTTGTCGAGTATCCCCTCCCATTCCTTTCTAATCTCTTTTACCTCATCTTTCCTAAGCTCACGTATTACTGTATAAAGTTTGTATACAATTCCCTTTTCTTCCTGATATTCCTGCCTGACCCTCAAAATCCAACTTATCAAATCTGACCAAGCATTCCTTGGAATCTTTCCCCATTCTCAAGATAAAAGTTACTCTCTTAAGACATTCTATTATAGAAAATAACCTGGGCATTTGTTAAATGTAACACTCAAATCTCCCCACATTAAGATCTTATCCTCTTGGACCACCTGGTCCCAGTATTGTAATTTGGTGACTAAGTGCCTCCATTTCCAAACTACTGTCCTTAGCTTCTAATCATCTAGAGACCATTATATTGATAATAATTCTAGCCTCCATTCTTTAATATTCTTTAATTGTAAACATTTTGTTACTTCTTTAGCAGCTGCCCTAAGTAACTGTTCTGTAAACTTATGCCCTTCCAGCTCCAGATCACTTCTAACTAGCCACTACCTTAAAACCCAGATTACCTTAATAGGACCATTTGATTCCAACTTCACACCAATAAAGTTAGCTGCATTGCACTAAAATAACTTTCAATATCTGCCAGTCCTAGCCTCCCTTGATCCCTTAAGAGGATTATTCTTTCCCTCTTAACATGAGGACTCCGCCCCTCATCTAGTTTCTGACTTTTGAATGTTTTGAATATATTTATTTTATTAACTTTTCCAAAATATTTAAGAAAAATTGAAAATGAAGATTGACTGATAACCATTCATATAAACATTTGAACACTGAATCATGATGCTAGTAAAAATAACATATATTAAAACCTGAATAGCAACTCAGGACGGTAAGATTATTTACATCTAAAGACAAAATTATTCAAAAACCATTTAACTTTTAAACAATTATTCAGATAACTATTTACAAATATTGGAGCTCTTTGAATAAATTGTTAAAAAGGAAAGGAAAACCTCAATCACTTTATTATACCTTTGCAATAATGTTTTTCATAATCTAAAGGATTCTAGTACAGAGTGATAATTTAAGAAAAACAATTTTCCCACTACCTATATGACAATGGGAAGATTAGCAAGAAATTTAGGTTTGGTGGGCTAATAATCAGATTTGGATAAGGATCCCATTTTACCATTAAACCAGCCTCTTTACTTTTTTCTGATAGCTATTGCAAGTTTAACTAAATATATTTCCTAGAGGGTTTTCTAGCATTCAGTTATTTCTGAGAGCTGAGCTGTTTTCCAATGTCAGGTGGCAGATTTTTTTGCTACTTGCAGACATATAGATATAATCTGGGATGGGATCTTTGGCCCTGGCAAAACACAATAAATTCTGAAATAATATTTCTCCTCTTCCATTGTGTATTAGATCCTATATACATTCACCCAAAATTGCATACAGAATAGCTGTAGATGAGGTTAGTACAAAATATATGTCCACAATTTACAATATATTGGGGGAGTTGCAGTGCCAACATAAATGACTGTAGCTGGGGAGACTCTTGAAAATTGTCTCATGTGTCTAAAGCAAATTATGGAGGCACTTCCAGGATCTTGGGGGATGTTATTTTGGTAGAGGCTTGGAGAGCGCGACGAATTTGCTCTTCCACTGGGGCTTGAACAACATCAGGATGGTTTAACTTGCAATCAAACATCATGTGGTAATGCAATTGTATTAGTACCTGCATTAGGATAGACATTCCCATTTTAGAGGGAGAGTGCCCAAAGGAGTGTCTAGTAAACAGATTAACTAGCAGAGAGTCCCTTGTCTGCCTGCTCAGGCAGAAGCCAAGGGCTGCTTGCAGAAAGAAGTTGTTCATAGAAAATAAAATGATTAGTATGGACATTAAACTCAGTTATTAGTTTAGACATCATCTTAAATGAGTTACTGGAGTATAGCTGATTGAATAAAAATAATTTTTGTATCACCCATCTTTTAAGGAAAGGTCTATTTAGTGGTTTCAAGGCATGGATATATACTAAACAGAAAGATTTAAAAAGGTTGTCAGTCCAGTAAGGTCTAAGACTCATAAGGCTGTTAGTAAAGTATTGTAAATAGTATTTATATATTCGGATGTGCCTATGGAAGACAGGTCCCAAAAGTAGCCTATTGCAAAGACCCACATTAGGTACTTTCTGGAATACTTCTTATATAGTAATGATGTGTAACACATAAGACTAGACTTGGGGTGAAAGTTGCTCACCCAAAAAAATGTCCATAAAAGGGATGGACCAGGCTTGTAAATCTAGGAGCTGAATACCTTCATACTGAGGAGTCCCCTACTGGACTTCTGGGAAGTGAGGGTGACCATAAGGACTTTTGTATCCTATTGTCATATTTTCTCAATACAGGAAAGGAATTCTCATGGAGAGGGCTTATAGTATGCAAAAAAAAACTTTAAGGAAAAGTACCATCCTAATTAAAAAAAGTCTAAGTTCAAATAGAAGGGGCCATGTGGCCTATTTTTGCAGGCAATCTTCCATCAATATGTCAATGAACCTAACTTTAACATCACTGGTTCCCACTACAGATGAGGTAATCATGATGCCAAAATGCTAAAAGCAGATGGGTTAAAAGTAAAATTGCATTTTGCTTTCTCTGCTTGACAAAATGAGAAGTTATAGGACACCAAGACCAATTTAGCAGGGTTTACTTTGTAGTTTGAAACAAGTTGTCTTATTCTGAGAATGTCTGAGACAATGAGGAGGGTTACAGATGGATTGACTAAGAAAATTAGAAGGTCATCAGTAAACAGATTTTGTCAAGTTATGTGCTTGCTTGGGGGTCAAGATCGGCAGTTCTTGAAAATAGGAAATTAAGCCCTGGTTGGAAGAAGTGTGGTTCAAAATCGGTGACATTTTTATATGGCTTGAGAACATGACTGAAATATGAACAGGATAACATTCAAGGAGGTACAATTAGTGAAATTACCATCTGCCAAAAAGGTAAATGAAGTGTATAGCCTTTGAGTCCCCCCTCCAGCCAAGGAACCAAAATTACTTATTCCACCACTAAGAGCGCCATTTTTAAAACTACCAGTGCATCAGGGCCCAGTCGGTTGATTTTTTCACTAACGAGGTTTCAGTACCCTTACTGCCTCCACTGAAAATCTCACAACATTAAAAAGACCACTACCAGCTAGCAACTAACCTCAGAAAGCTATAGAATCCTGCTCCACTATTTTAAATAACTGCATAAAGTTTCAATACCCTTACTGCCTCCACTGAAAGGCTCACAACATTAAAAAGAACACTACCAATTAGCGACTAACCTCGGAAGGCTATAGAATCCTGCTCCACTATTTTAAATAACTGCATAAGGTTTCAATACCATTACTGCCTCCACTGAAAGGCTCACAAGATTAAAAAATACCACTGCCAACTAGCAAGTAACCTCATTAGGCTATAGAATCCTGCTCCACTATTTTAAATAACTGCGTAAGGTTTCAATACTCTTACTGCCTCCACTGAAAGGCTCACAAGATTAAAAAGACCACTACCAACTAGTGAATAACCTCGGAAGGCTATAGAATCCTGCTCCACTATTTTAAATAACTGCATAAGGTTAATATTGCCTATCTTATTATTAATTGTATGCTGTATACTTAACTGCATTGGGTCCTTAGCACTGGCCAGCAGCACCCTGAGCTCCCATAAACTACTAACCCCCCCAAAACTAATAAACCCCACTAGAAATTTGGCTCAAAAATTGGCTAAAAGTATAATCACTAGCATAATAGCCTCCTAGTGACAAAGTACATGCTCTACCATTTTCATTGTAATCTGGCTGTGTAACCTAAAGCTATAGATCAGTTTACAGTCTGTAAAACACTTACCTTTGCATGTGCTGAATACAAGGATTTTTGTTATCAGGCTTAGCCCTGCAGCACCCTGAGCTCTCATAAACTATTAACCCCCCCCCAAAACTAATAAACACCACTAATAATTTGGCTCAAAAATTGGCTGAAAGTATAGTCGCTAGCATAATAGCCACCTAGTGACAAAGTATATGCTCTACCATTGTTATTGTAATCTGGCTGTGTAACCTAAAAACATAAATCAGTTTGCAGTCTCTAAAACACTTACCTTTGCATGTGCTGAATACAAGGATTTTTGTTATCAGACTCAGCCTATCCAATCCTTGATTCCCTTCACCCTCCAGCCAAGGAACCAAAATGACTTATTCCCCCACTAAGAGAGCCATTTTCAAAACTCCCAGTGCAACAAGGCCCAGTCGGTTGACTTTTTCCCCAACGTGGTACGTAAATATCTGTATAAAAGCTTTTTAATAGGGTTAGAACTGTTCCTAACAGTATTATCTCTGATTTCTATCTACTAGATGTAAGCTTTGTCTGATAGCAAGTTCTATTTGTTGTAAGTGAAGTGCACCTGATACTACGTACTGTCTTATTGCGTAGCCTTATACACACAACTTCAATCATATTTAGATCCTGTGATTTTTCTGTTGTGGAGCTTGTCACATTGCTTTGTCTTGATTTATTCCAAAGTACTTGTTCATATTGCAGTACTAACTGAAAATGTTTAATATGGATGTAAACAAAAAATCACTGCTATGATCAATGTTTAAACTATGAAAATGCTCCAATGTGAATTGTTTAAACTGTTTGCAAGGGTACAGATGCGAGTGGGATTATTGCTTTGTGTTGCATGCTTAAACTAATGTATTTCACTCTACCGAAGCAATGTTCTAACAACGATATCCCCTTTTAAGGTTTTAATACCCTTGCTGCCTCCACTGAAAGGCTCACAACATTAAAAAGACCACTACCAACAAGGGACTAATCTCGGAAGGCTAGAGAATCTTGCTCCACTATTTTAAATAAGGTTAATATCACCTATCTTATTATTAATTGTATTCTGTATACTTAACTTCATTGGCTCCTTAGCACTGGTCAGCAGTACCTAAACTCCCATAAACTACTAACCCCCTGCAAAACTAATAAACCCCACTAAAAGTTTGGCTCAAAAATTGGCTAAAAGTATAGTCGCTAGCATAATAGCCACTTAGTGACAAAGTACATCCTCTACCATTGTTATTGTAATCTGGCTGTGTAACCTAAAGACATAGATCAGTTTACAGTCTGTAAAACACTTACCTTTGAATGTGCTGAATACAAGGCTTTTTCTCATCAGGCTTAGCCCTGCAGCACCCTGAGTTCCCATACGCTACTAAACTCCTCAAAACTAATAAACCCCATTAAAAATGTGGCTCAAAAATTGGCTAAAATATAGTCGCTAGCATAATAGCTGCCTAGTGACAAATGTTCTACCATTGTTATTGTAATCTGGCTGTGTAACGTAAAGACATAGATCAGTTTACAGTTTGTAAAAAACTTACCTTTGCATGTGCTGAATGCAAGGATTTTTGTTATCAGGCTTAGCCCCACTCTGCTCACCCTCTTTTTGCTGGGGCTCACTCCATGCCTCGCCCTACCCCCAAATCCCACCCACCCCTAATGCTGCTAAATTTATATCACATACACCACGTCCCCTCCATTCTAACCAATCAGGACACACTTGTTAACCCATAGCTCTGCTCACTACCAACGGCAAACACCAAACCTTCTTAATATTCCTCCTGCTTATACTCAACTGCAATTAAAATTACTCAGCTAGTCACAATGGCATTACCCAAATTAATCCTACCATTATCTCTATTACTACTACTGCTTATCTCATATCACTTAACCAGTTACAAGAATCACTACTACCTAGGATTCTACTACCCAAAATTCCAACCTTCCATCGCATGACTTCAAATAAAACCAACTATTTTAATATTCCCCCTCTCATCTAACCCTATAATCTCCACCTACCACCAACGCATTAGATCTAGCTATAGTAACCTAAAAGCCAGATGCTATAAAAAATTTATAAATAAATTGCTCAAACTCATAGTCAGCCTAAAACACAACCTCATGAAGGATGGAGATATTCACCCAAACCCTAGCCCATCTCTGCATCCTGACCACAGCTCTCAAACTAGCAATCAAACCAAAACAGCCTATTCAAATAGGCCCCTTAATTAATTCCTTGCCTGCCATCTTAACATCCAATCCCTGCCTAAAGGAGGTAGCTCCAAAGAACTGCCAAACTTCTGACCAATAACCATTCTGTCACCACTCGCTAAAATTATGGAGAAATGCATCAATAAACAACTTATGCCCCACCTTATCCATAACAAATTGTTGGCTGACTCCCAATATGGCTTCAGGCCATACCACAGTATCACCGCAGCTCTCCTATCCTTCACCAACGTCATTAACAACAAACGTAATAATCACAAACTTTCCCCAGTACTTTTCCTTGATCTATCCAAGGCCTTAGATATAGTCAACCATCCACTACTCCTCCACACTCTAAAGGCCATCTCCTTAGATTCCCACTCACTACAGTGGTTTCAATCCTACCTCTCTGGTAGGCAGCAGGCAGTTCTATGGAAAGACAAGTTATCTGCCCAGCTACCCATCACCCTTGGAGTCCCCAATACTCTATACTTGGTCCTCTTCTCTTCTCCATCTTTATTAACAATCTTCAATCTGCCATCCCAAATGCCACTTGTATTCAATATGCAGATGATTCAACTTTGATCTGCTCAGTCTCCTCTCCATCTGAACTAATGACATTAACACAAAAAACTTTTAACACCATGGCAAATTGGCTCACTAATCAACTTTTGCTCTTAAATCCTAACACGACTAAGCTGCTTCTATTCTCTTCCACCCGCAGGTCTTCCCCTCCATTCTTTACCATAAACTCTAAAAACAGCACCAATATCTCTCCTGAAGTCCACACCAAGCTCCCATGAGTTACTATAGACAATAACTTCAAGTTTGACATTCTTATCAATCAGACCATCAAAACCATTAATAAAAAACTTGGCTCCCTCTATAAAATCAAACCTTTCCTTATGCCTCATGCTAGAACTGCCATGGCCTGATCCCATTTACTCTCTACCCTTCTTTATGCCTCCCCTCTAATCACAAACCTGAACAAAACCGACCTAAATAAATTATCCTGCTGTTACAACCACATCGCTAGGTTTGCTACTGGCATGGCATATAGGACACACCACTGTCAGAATCTAAATACTTTAGGGTGGCTTGAACTGCCTTCTCTACTGCAGTTCAACCAACTCATAGTAGCACACAAAGTCTTCAACCAACTAAATAACACAACTGCACTTAAAAACATTATCTGTCCCCATTATACCCACAGGCCACTATGCTCATCTAATACACTACTGGTACTAACCTTCAAATCCAACAACTTGGCAGGGGATGTTCTGTTTGCCAACTCTGTTAGCAAAATTTGGAACTTACTTCCTGACCACATTACTCAGGAATCTTCACTACCCCTATTCAAGAAAAGTCTCAAAAAAATTTTAAATCACACTGGCTATGTCCTTGCTCTACTCCTGACTAGCATCATCTCTATACTTTTCATAAGACACCTCAATGAAATTAATCTAAGCATGCTTTAATACATTAGAATGCAAGTATGCTATATTACAGATGAACTGTTGTCATAACTTGCTTGCTCTGTCAGTCTATAGAAATTATGTTGTACTTTATTCACTTATGTTGTATTGTTATGTGGAGATTTTCTCCCCTGGCCTCTGTTGAAAATGGACATGTATCCAGTTGGACTATCCCGGTCAACAAATGTAAAATAAATAAATAAATAAAAGCTGCACCCACTGATCAAGTCACCCACTGATCAAGTTTTAAATTTAAGCATTTTTATTTCTGCAAATTTTTATATATGTTATACCCAGGGAGCTATCATAGGATTTGATCCTTGAATTCTCATTCGTTTGAGTAAATGAAACCCCCAGATGTCTAACTGAGCCTTCCTCCCACACCCTGGGATATTTAGAGAACAATTTACTACTTGCAATTTTATTCCAATGACCTTCCTCTTATCTATATTAATCTTATATCCAGAAAGCAGTCCAAACTCACTAAGTATCTGGAACACCTTATCCTTGTCTTCTCTCAGATTTAGAAGTGTTTAAATAATGTCATCTGCATACAGGGAGATTTTTGGGTCCTACTCTTCCTAGCCATACCTGTTTGCAGTTGTTCCTCTCCCCTTTACAGTGGACTTCCTTTGATATTTTTTTTATCTCGACTAAACTTAAAAAGGGCCCTTCATGGCAGTTACCTAGTATTCACCTATGAACCTACGACTACTATTTTAGACTACTTGTATTGTCATTTTCATTTACAATATGCACATTTTTCTCTATTACTCTATTACGTTTATGCTTCCCTTTGACATATTCATTGTATATGAAATTGTCTTTTATCTCACTGGGTTTGAATGCCAGCCATTCATGCTCTTCCTTTTTTGACGGTTGATATTTTCATTGTTACTTTTGCAAAGTCTAGCAAAGTAGTGGGGTTTTCTGACAGTTTTTCCTTGCTAAACGCAAGCAAAAATTATCTGCATCTTGTTTTGTAACACCTTTTGTTACCTCCTCTAGACACAAACACAGCCACACATACACACACACACACACACACACACACACACACACACACACACACACACACACACACACCATGCATGCATGCACATGTGCATCCATATATCTTTGACATCATTCTCTTTAATTTATGTGTGCTTTTCTTTGGCAAGCTTTTCATTCACACTGTTATCCTTGTTGCTTTTTCTCCTCTTATATCCCTTACTCTTCCTAGCTTCCATTTATACATCTAACATCTTCTCCAGTACATTATCTAGTGCAGATAAACCTTCCTTCTTTTCCTCGCGAACACAAATGTATCATCTGTGTCTTAAATGTCTGAGCCAATTAACTCATAGTTGATGGTCTAGGGCAGAGAATGTGTAAGGACTCATTCTCATCCATCCTACACTGCATTGCTCTTCTGAATTTTGTATTTCAAACTCTGCATTCTTTTTAAACTGAAAAGTGTTATTTTTTAATGACATCTTTGAATTTGCCATCTGTTCCTACCATAATCTGATATATTTATTTATTTTATTTATTTATTTATTGACATTTGTTAACCTGGTTTGTCCAACTGGGCTTGTGGCCCATTTTCAGTGGAGACCCGAGGAGAAAAGCTCCAGTAGTACATTTTAAACAAGTACAATTTTAAACAATATTGATATAATAGCAGTTATAGCAAAAAGATTCACATATGTTGGGTTACATGCATAAAGTTAAAGTTGCATTAAAAAGAAGCTAAGTAACAATTTTACATTGATATAGTTCAATAGGTCAACAATAAACATTTTTTGTTTGTATAAAATTGTGCAAATGCATAGTAGACACATTGGAGAGAGAGGTGTAATGAGGTACTAAGTACGGTCCTTCTGAGGGTACATAAAGGGAAGGAAGACTAGGTGGGGTCATGGCAAGGGCAGGTTCTGGAATTGAGAAAATAAGCTTTTAGTTCATTTTTAAAGTGTGAGGTGTGGGAGATTGAACGTAAGCCAAGGGGAAGTTTGTTCCAAGCATGGGCAAATGAGTGTTTGCAGAGTAGTTTGCCTACTGACCTTTCTGGGTGGTAGATATCAAGTAATTGTTGGTTAGAAGTATGGAGGGTCTGGGATGGGATGTAGATGGAGACTAAGGAAGATAGAGGTGGACAGAAGGAGGGTTTATAAAGAATAGAGTGTAGCATATGAAATTGATAAGATAGCAGAAATTGGGGAAGTTCAAAACATTTACTACTGGTGTTTAACAGGGAGTCAGGGAGACCATCAAATGCTGACACTCAGTGTTTGCCTTCAACCTTTTATTTACCCCTGCAGATGGTACCCGCCACACCCTAGGTACTTATATTTACAAACCCCAAGATCACCACACCTCAGTGAAAAGGAAATCTTCCAAGGCTCAGCTATCTCAAACTTAAAACTACATTTCACACATTCAGTCCTGTTTTTCTGGGACTCCCACTAATGCACCTCAGAATTATAAACAGTTACTGAAGCAAAAAAAAAAAAAAAAGGAGAAGAAGTAAATATATAAAAGTGTCGGCTACAAAACAGATCCAGCAGCTGCCATACCATATTCCATGAACAGAAAGAATACTAGCACCCTATACAACTCAAGACATTTTCTGTTGCATATTGTACACCATAGAGATGAAACATGCATTTCTTAAGCAATAACCCATGGCTGGGTGTGGGTAATGTTGGATTTACCCACAGTTGGCATGGTTTGATCACGAGGGCGAAGCCTGAGTGACCAAACAAAGCCAACCATGGGTAAATTCCGCATTACCCACACCCAGCCATGGGTTATTGCTATTATACAATAGTGTTAGTTTTGTGTTATGTTATGTTTGTGTTGTTGTTATTTAGGTTTTTGTTTGCTTTACTTTGCATTCTTCCACTTTTTGTTAGATAAAATAGTCCACACTTTCACTTCATGTTTATTGTTTATTTGTCTTTTAATTTAAATACAAGTCATTATTAATTTTTCAAGAGATGTTAGGAAATAATTATATAAGTAAATATAGTTTTTAAAGTTTTTGGTATGTCTTGTTGTTGTAGTTTCTTTTATATTTCTATATTGCTTCTGACTTGATGGTTGTCTATGTTCAGATGTTGGCTTGAGTTCTTGTTAGTCTAGTACCTGTAATGAGAGATTGTGTTTATAGTTAGTTTTATGTGTATATATATATATATCTATATCTATCTATATATATATATATATATATATATATATATATATATATATATATATATGGTTTTAGTTACATATTAGTATAAATGTACTTATTTATTTTGTTGGGTTTCTATGTTGTAAATGTTTATTGTTCTATAGTTTATTATTTGTTGTTTGTCTTGTGTATTTTTTATTCATTTTGAAGGTATGGATGTTCTGTGTGATGGAGTTTCATTTTTTTTCTTGGTCCGTTGTCTGTTGTATTATTGATATTATCTTCATTTATAGGATTTTTTTGTTTTTTCTTGTATTCCAGAGATTATTTTTCCCCATGTTCTGAATTCATCTAGTGATGGTTGATAATAGGATTGTAGTGATGTTTCACTTTTATGTCCTGTAATAGTCATTATTTGTCATGCTTCTATTCCGGATTGTGAGAGTAATGTTACTGCTACTGCTCTTAAGGAGTGGTTTGTGCATCTTTTTGATGTTTGCTAGTTTGTATATTTCTGGTAACATTTGTGAAAGAAAATGTATTCCCATAGGTTGTATTGAGTACCATGTTTCCATTTTGTCCAGTACATGTTGTAGATGTTTTTTTTTTGGGTGGAGAAATAGTACTTCTGTATTAGATGGCGTTTTTGAAGGTATTTTTTCAAACTTTTTACAGGACATAAAGGGTCTGTGGGGTTTTCAAACATTAATCCTCTTAGTAAATGTTTTGTGACATCATAATCTTCTGTGCGTTTTTTTTGTATGTTCATTAAAATTTTTTGTTACATATTCTGTGCCATCTGTATCTTTCTTTATTGTAAAACTGTCTTGTGTGAGGTATCATACTCCTTCATTTCCACGTTTTGTGAAGAGTAGTTGTATAACAAACCAGACTTTTCTGACGAGTCCATCATCTGTTGTGTTTGGGGAAAGTACTTGGCTGTTCCTCAGCAGTGTTATTTCTTGTATTGTTAGTGGGTGGTGGTGTTCTGCTATATCTTTTTCTTGTCTTCTGTAATTTTTAATTACTGATTTAAAAACATTATTTGCATTCGTTGGAAGTATATCTGTAATTATGTTAATCTTTCTATGTAATAGTGGGTTGTTTATATATCTGTTAAGTCCTGCAAGTAGAGATACAAATGCACTTATTACATATTCTTTTTCTTTTGTATTTCGTACTGTAGCATAGAATTCTCTAAGTATTGTGTTTCAGTTTTCTGGTGTAATGGTGTGCAAGTCTATGCTGTAGATTTTGTGTTTTTGCCAGTTTTTAAATATGTTTTTAGCCCGCTGCGTTTGTTTTCTTGCACTTGCTTCTTCTTTAACCAATTCTAGTATTTCTATTTCTTCAGGTGTTTTTTCTGCATGTCTTTTGTTAGGTTTCTTTGTGGTGTAGGTTTGAACATTTTTTTACCTTTCAGAAGTGTATGACTTGTCACATTGTTGTCTTCTCTATGGGACTTGTTATACTGTAGTACTTCGTGTTCTTGTAGTTGGAGAACTTTCTTGGTCGTTGACTGTTTCATTAGGGTTTCTGGTATGTTGTCAAATATTTCTTCCATTTCAGTAACAGTTATCAGGTCAATGTTTACTTCCATTTTTTTTCCTGTGGTATCGCCTTTTGGCATTTTTTCTATCTCAGTTTATAGTGTTTAAGTGTGTTTAAGAAGGCTCGTGCATGTTTGTGAAGGTATGTAATCAAACAGGGGAGTGTGGACTTCGGTATTTCTTTTGTATGTAAAATAGAGTTTCTAGAAGTAGAACAGTCACAGTGTGGATTGTGATTGCTGGGAAGGTATTTTTACAGGGTTTACATTGCTTTTGAATAGTAATGTAGATTAGGAAGCTGGGCAGTTAGTGGGTGTTTATTGTATGCGTGTAAGGTCTTTTACAATACTTTTTTTAGGATGTTTGGTATTTGTTTTATTTTTATTTTTAAAACACAGTAAAATAAAGTTTCCAGTTGTGGAACTGTTTTGCATGTTTTCTGTTTGCTACTAAGGTTTACTTCATTTGAAGTTGCCAGTGCATGATACGTTACCAGACGGACTTCTTAATTAGGTTACTTTGCAATTACAGTGTGCACACTGTTTGTATTGGTGAATCAGCATACACATTTGTCATATTTGTGAGTTGGCATTGTATAAAATCTCTTTATGTCTCAGCTGGATTTAATGAACTGAAGGAAAGGCCACATAGGAAATGATCTAGTGAAATTTAAAGAAAGGGGGAACGTAAGAGAGAATTGTTTCATACTTCCACTTTGTTTGCGTATTTTCATACAGATTGAATTATATAATATGACTTGCATTGCCCTATTCTGTGTATACAGCTACCTTTACGGCCAAGGTTTAGTTAATTTGAAGTCACCGCTGCATGATTCATTTGAAGCCGGACTTCTTACTTAGGTTACTGTGGATTTAAAATGTGCATGCTGGTTGGATTGGCGAATCAGTTGCATATTTCTCATCTTTGCCATGTTCTCATTATATAATTACTGGGTTCCTATTACGTGATCGAATGCTAGAAATAGCGAACGCTCATTTGTCAAACCCAAATGCATGAAACCACAGAATATCAAAGGAATGGATCAGCGAATTTTTTTCCCATGGAAAATATTCGCTGGGCCGTTCTCCAGACTTTGTTGTTTTCTTCACTGTGTCACTGTGTTGCAATCTCAGACTTGGTATATTTAAGGTGTGGGGTGTGGGGGGCACAGCTCCCCACATCAGGGAGCATGCCCCCACTTCATGTTGCCTGTAAATGTTTTTTGTTTTTTTTTTTTTGCATCAGCAAATTTTTTCCCTGGGAAAAATTTTGCAGATCTGTTCCTTTGAAAATTTTTGGTTTCGTGCATTTGGGTTCGATAATATATCATTCACTATTTCTAGCTTTCAATATAATATGAACCCTAATTACTTATAAAATCACTATATACACAGTACTAATTTCTGCTTGTACAGCATACCTGCAGATATGTAAATTATATTAATGACTTAATGTAACATAAAAGATTATGTGTGGGTCATTGAATGTAACCACTTTATTATGTGTTTGAGACATGAGTACCAAGAAATTCATCTCAAGAACGAACATAGAAAGTTGAATTTTGACATATAACACTGAGTTAAGATTGCAGACCTACACATAGATCTTTTTACTACAAATTAGTCAAATGTAAGACTTAAAAAAATGCAATTTTTTTATTCCAGCTTTGAAAGCAAGTAAAGCAGCGAGGAAGTGGTTGATGCCAATATGTATTTTTGTCTAAGGGATGCAGTTCTAACCAAAGTATTGTGTATACTTCAGCTGAGAGGAGGTAAAAACGGGAGTTGAAATTAATCCATTTCCTGTACTGCTGCTGCTGCTATTTACTGAACAGCAATGACAGATTTTAGTGTAGGCCCAACCTTAACAGCACATGGCGTGCTTTGTAAATGTTAGAGGGATGCTTAACAATTATAACACCTTTATTATGTATTTGAATATCACTAATCCAGGATGTAATTTAGCCATTTTGTGAGTATAATAATGGCACTCTATGCACTACTCGAATATAGTGTTAGTATTCTAATACTGTATCTCATCCTTATTCATAACACTGAGCAAACCTCTCCACTTCTTTGCTCTAGAATTCTGGCCAATGGGGGTTCTAAGGACCAAAAGCAGGGGCAGTCATTAAATATTATTCTAATTCAAAAAGATAATACAATAACAAAATTTGCATCGATGTGCATTTTCTGAACAACAGAAAGTATGAAACTCTAATGTCTAACATAATTGAGGTACTAGAAAATTAAGAGGTTTACAAGGGATAGGGCAAAATCAGGGATAGTTAAGAGGTATGCTACAGAAAGAAGCTGGGTACCAGCCCTTAACTGCGCCTTCAGTCACTCTCCCAGGCAATATATATTACATACAGAGCTGACAGCCAACATTCCTGCTCTCGCTAAAGATGCTCACTTATTAATAACTCTTTATGGACTGCTACAACTGAACTGTAAGTGTATTATCTTAATGACTGCACACAAAAAATATAAATAACAAGATATACTTTACTTTGAATTGTTAGTACTCAACCCTGCATTAACAGCATTGTTTTTGTTTTGTTTGTGCTGTTTGTTACAAATGATAACTTCTGTATTTCAGGTATGTTATTATCTTATCCTTCCTCCTCAGGCCTAGACACTGAAAATTGATTTATTCCATGCAGTGAGGTGATTCACACATCCATAGCTTTCTCCCCAAAAAGGAATTAATCAGTCCAGTGGAAGACAGTGATTTATTAGTTTCACATCAGTTTTATTACACTGTATGCCAAGCACTATACAACTTATTAAGAATTGTATTCTCATCCATCTTACTTTTGTTACCTTTCACTTGAATATAGCTGTGTTTAGTTTTTGATTTATTGTCTGAGTGAAAAACTGCAATGCATTCTGGTTACTTTGTCATAAATTCTGCTGCAGAGACTGCAAGAAAGCATGCCAATCCACCACACATACTCTTGCATAATTAGAAGGCGGGACGGGATGACATGGAATCAGGAAGTAATTGAACAGCTGTTCAGTATACAGTAAACAGAAATGACAGTTTGTTAAACTTAATAAATATAGGTCCACTAAAGTAAGTAATGTAAAAATTCACATTTTAGAATAAAAAAGACCACTTTAGAAGATAAGGGCATACTTATAACAAAAAGAAATGGCAACAAAAAACTTTCTACTTGCTCTTTACTGGTAAAACATTCACTGTACATTTTCTTAAAAGTCCAGTGAACAGAACACTCAACAGCATTACAATGTCGTTCACTCCATCAAGAAGAAGCCAGTTCAACAGAGTAATGGCACTCATACATATTTATATTTATATATTCATACACACACACACACACACACACATATATATATATATATATATATATATATATATATATATATATATATATATATATATATATATATATATATATATATATATATATATATATATATATATATATATATATATATATATACACACACATATGCACACATATATATATATATATATATATATATATATATATATATATCTATATATATATATATATAAATAAATATATATATATATATATATATATATATATATATATATATATATATATTTATTTATTTATATATATATATATGGATCTAGGAAATTTGTTCAAATGAGCAAACGTCCGAATCCATAATAACCAAACACACTTCAACGAAAGTGGTTTTATTGAAAAAACGCTTTCGTTAAAGAGTGTTAAAAAAAAACACTACATTAACACCCCCCCCACTTTAATATTCTCCCTCCGAGACCACACTACAGTGGGGAAAAGGGAAATTTCTCTTACCCTCACCGTAGTACAGCCTCGGCAACAGGCATACTTACGTGAAAGTATAATATTCCAAAAAAGCCAACAACTCGTTGGAATACACACAGCAAAACAACACTTTAATACAAAATAGTAAAAATATAAAACATGTGAGCGCTTTCACAGAGTCCTCTCTGCTTCCTCAGACATACTACAGTAACTGCTGCTCTTGCTTAAATAGTGATATATATAGGTCATATCCAATCAGTTAACAGCATCTTGATTGAATAAATAAAATTTAAAGGCATACACTATACAAACACTATATAAACAATCAATCATATAAATAGTGAACTAAAAAATATATGTAAAAAACTGTAAAAACATGCTCTATAAAATTAGATAGTGGCAAAACAGTAAAATATATGTACAAATATTAGAAGATGTGACCAAACATAATAATCAATGTTTCAAAGCCCTGTTCCTAAGAAAAGGTTTCAGTGAAACCTTACTATTTACTCCAGGTGGTCTGTCAGCCTGAAGCCTAATTATCCATTCTTGTTCTGAGGCTTCGGTCTTGTTGTTCATCTTTCCACCTCTTTTATTATCTTGCATGATATGTAACACTAGAAACTTGAAGGTGTGAGTAGCTCCCTCCTTTATAACATGCATCGCTAACACACTTGTCTCTTTTTTATTTTTAACGTCCCTTACATGTTCTAGGACTCTATCTTTGAGTAGCCAATTAGTTTTGCCTACATAGTAAGCTGGGTATTTTGTACAGAAACCAAAGTATACAACATTCTTACTATAACAGTCTGTATAAAATCGTGTGTCAATGCTGAACTTTCTAGTCGGGTGTGTATACTGCCCCCCTCCAAATATGAAGGGGCAGGCTGTACACCTTCTACATGGAAAGATACCTAGCCTATCAGACCTTGCGTAGTGGTCTCCATCTAACTTCTTATAGCACAACTGTCTTTTTAATGACATGTTGTTTTTGAAGGTAAACGATGGTGTAGCCCCTATAACACCTTCTAGTTCATCCACATTTAACAATATGCCTCAATTATTTTTAATTATATCACAGACTGTACTGATATTACTTGCAAATGTTAATGGAAAACGTAATGCATCATTCTCTGGATTCCTGGTTACTGTGGTACTGGTGGCAAGGTTACTTTGGTTATCCTGGTTGGTTCTCGTCCTATCATAATAGGGCTTGTACCTCTCTCTTCTCTCATTCCAAGCCACTTTTATTTGTTTGTCTATATCTCTGGCTTTATATCCCCTTTCAATAAATTCATGGGTAAGTACCTGGGACAAACTATCATCATCATTATATAGCCTCATGCATCTAACTATCTGTCCTTTGATCACATTGGTTTTAGTGTAGTTAGGATGCATACTACTACTATGTAGAACATTATTCTTTCTAATGGGTTTCCTGTACATGGAGGTATGAACATAATTGAGTGCATCTCTTGTAACTTTTACATATAGAAACTCTAGTTCTCTATTTGAGTATTTGTATGTGAAATTCAAAAAGGGGGTAATGGTATTAATGAAATTTATAAATTGCTGCAAATTATCTTCATTATCAAGCCACAACAGAAAAATATTGTCAATAAAACATTTGTACCATATAATAGACTTAGCAAAAATGTTACCTGTCAAAATATTCTGTTTCCCATTGTACAAGTGCTAGGCTGGCGTAGCTATGGGCACAAGCAGTGCCCATAGCCACGCCAACCTTCTGTATATAAAACTTTTCGCCAAACACAAAGATATTATTTTCTAGGATGATCTCAAGTAAGGTACAAATAAGTCAAATGTTGGTATTTTCTATCCCTTTTCTATTAAGTATTTCCCTTACAAAAAGAAGAAAAATTTGATCCAAAAAGAAGAAAAATGTATTTTTGGAACAAAATTTAAAAATAGTTGGGCCCTCTACAAGCAGTGTTTGGATGATATGTGTATATTCTGGACTGATGGTGAGAAGAAATTCCACAAGTTTTTTGATTATATTTCTAAAAGCACAGAATTTCTGAGGTTTACTTTCAAGATGGGGTACCAAAGTATTGATTACCTAGATGTTAACATTCGGAAAGGACAAAAAGGTTTTGATTCCAAAGTGCATAGGAAAGAAACGTATTGTAATTTGTTTCTTCATTTTAATAGTGCCCATCCATTCCATCAGAAGAGAGGAATATTAAAGGGGCAGTATGTCAGGGGTAGCAAAATGACCTCATTAGACAGTGACTTCATGGATGAATGTAATTTGTTGAAGCAAATGTTTTTAGACAGAAGTTACCCAAGGCTATTGATTAGTGACATTCAGAATGAGGTAATCTTACATAGAATTGAAAGGTTTTTACCCATTCAAAAATCCATGGACTCTGACATGTTGAAAAAGGGGCAAGTTCCTAATAAAAATATGACTGGTGTTTATGAGAACATTTTTGTGTTAGATTATAATGGTGACTCTAGTACTATTAGGAATGTGGTTCAGAGTGAGTGGGACAATTTTGTTAAATTATCAGATTTGAATTTAAGGTTTGATATACCTCTGAAATTTGTTTACAGGAAGGGTAGAAATGTTAAGGACCTGTTGGAGAACAAATACAAGGAACCTGTTGCCAAAAAACTTGGACCTACAAGTGTGGAGCATGCCAGCAGTGTCTTTACATATCTTATACCTCAGAATTTTTTATAAACAGCAGGGGTAGAATTATTAAGTCTAAATCCTACAACAATTCTAACAGTAAGGGACTTGTGTATATTGTTTTGTGCAAAACATGTGATGCATTTTATGTGGGTAAAATGGAGAAGTGCTTAAAGAGAAGGATATACGAGCACCTCTATGATGTTAAGAAAGGTAATAACAAGAATGCCGTATGTAAACATGTTCAGGTTTGTGTATCTGCATCTTTTACATTGTTTGTGATTGATGAGGTTTCTATTGATAAAAGGGGTGGACCATGAGAGACCATGTTAGAATATCATGAATTATACTGGCAGCTGGTTTTAGAAACCAGTAGATGGCCAGGTTTAAATGAGACTATCTCCATCACCCAGGTTTTAAAATTGAGAGCTGCTAAGTTATAGTACTCACATTTTACTTATATTTTATTGTAACATTTTTGTATCTTTTACTTTTAAGTATTTAAATATTTATTGTGATGGTTCATACTTAGATAGGTTTTATTGTATGAATTTTATTTATGGTGACACCTACAAAAGTTTCATTGAGCATTTTAAGTATAATTTATGGTATTTACTTACTTATTTATGTAATATACCTTTAAATTCTCATCCTCAAATTTTTAATTAATTGTATTTAATTGTTTTTAACATTTTATTGGTACAGCTAGTTTGAATTGAGTATGTAATGAATTAATTGAACAAAATGGCTGTATCTGATGAAGTGTGCAAACGAAAATGTACTGGTTGTGTGTTAGCGTTAATATTTTATTGTGACCTAATACTCAGTTGGATTTTACTGCGGTTTTGGATTAAACACCTATATTTTATACTGTGGAAATGGCTGTCGAGTGCTCCTTTTGGTTTATTATATATATATATATATATATATATATATATATATATATATATATATATATATATGGTCTATATTAAATCAGTGAACGCTTAGAATAGCGAACGCTGATTTATCGACCCTTTAAGAGTGAAAGGTGACAATCCCATAGACATGGAACAGCAATTTTTTTTCCCCAGGGAAAGAAATCGCTGGGGCGTTTTTGGAACTTTGCTATTTTCTCCACTGTGGTGCAATATCAGAGTTGGTATATTTAAGTAGGATGTGTGGGGGGTGAAGCCCCCTGCTTTATTTTGTGTTTTGAACTTTTTTTTTTTGGTTCAGCGATTTTTTTTTCCCTAGGAAAAAAATCGCTGTTCCATGTCTTCGAGATGGCTTGCTTTTGCTGTTAAAGGGTTCATAAATCAGCGTTCACTATTTTAAGCATTTCCTGATTTAACATAGACCCTATATATATATATATATATATATATATATATATATATATATATATACATATTGAGACACATATATATATATATATATATATATATATATATGTATAGATATATATATATATATATATATATATATATATATATATATATATATATATATATATATATATATATATATATATATATACACAATCCAGTTCTGAAACTCGAAATACTGAAATGTTGAATGTTGAAAGTGCAGTTTTTCGAAACTACACTACTTTGAATGTTTACTGAATCTGTGTTGTGTTTTCTTTGGTGTGTTATTCAGTGTGTGCTGTCACTTAAAGGGTTGTTTGGTATGGTGGGTGATGTTCGTGTCTGTATGGAGATTCAGGTAGGTGTTCAATGTTTAAGAGTTTTAGTGGTAATGTATTTATATTTAGTTGTTGTGGGGAGTTGTAGAAGTAGGCTGGGGTAGGTGGGTGAAGAGTATATGAGTGTGAGTGCTGAATCTTATGATTTTTATACATGTGTAATGTGTGTTCGTGTGTTGTTAATGAGTTTAAATATCACTGTCTGCAGTGTGAGTGTAGGGTAAGTCTGGGAAGGTGTGTGTTTCTTTTTGTTTGGGTTAGTGTGACCTCAGAATTGGTCTATATAAGTAGCGTGATGTGGGGGGCACAGCCTCCACATGGGGGGTGCAGGCGGGCTTACCCCTTTGCAGAAATGTATGGCGGTGTTATCGGTTTTGTTTTTGTAGTGTTTGTGTTGTTTTGGGGGGAGGGTTATGTATTTATTTGAATTTTCTGAGATTCAGTGTTGTGAGTTTTCATAATTGTGGTGTTTCGTGATTTTCAGGGTTCAGCATTCTCGACTTTAAATACTGAAATTCATGATTTCGGTATTTCGAGTTTAAGAAGTGGACCCATATATTTATATGGATTCACTTCAGAAGCTCAAAATACTGAAATCTCGAATTTCAGTATCTCGAGCCCAAGAAGTTGAATCCACAAAACAATGAAAACTGAAAACCTCGAAATTCAAAACCTTGAATACCGGAGGTTTTGAATTTCTCAGTTTTACTACATACACACACACGCCATCCACCACACACACAATTACTCTACTACATTGTGCCCCCCACACCCCCCCCATACTTAGATATTCTCACTCCAAGGTCGCACTACATACAAACATACACAAAACACCACCACACAAGCTACTTTCTGTTCGCACACGCACTTCACAGCAAAAAAACGCACTGACAAACACCACAGCCCTTACCCAAATCCCTTAACACACACACACACACACACACACACACACACACACACACACACACACACACACACACACACACACACACACACACACACACACACACACACACACACACACACACACACACACGCACACGTATGTATGTATCACACATACACATATATGGACACACACACACAGTGCAAAAAAATGCCATATTTCAGTTCCCTATTAGTCATAACACACTATCAGGAAGAATCTCAATTGTTGTCTACACAAGAAAGGAAAATACTACTGATACAAGAGCCTTCATGCATCTTTCTTTGCCAAATAGCATGTCCGCTGTGGGCAAGATACCTTCTTCCATGTAATGATGCTAGGGACTCCTTCCCTGAAATCTATCTAGGATTAGAGGTAAACACACATACCAAGCCTAATGAGCTCAGACATAAAGTGTAGCTGTTTTTTTTTTCTTTTGTGACATAGCTTCCTGTTTCTTGCATGTAAAGTTTGTATCTGTTGTCAACAGCACACGCTCTGTTGTATAACAAGGGGGTTCATTCACGGCTTTCCTACTTTCCCCACTAGTCATTCTGGTGTTCAAAACTGGCCAAGCAGTCCTTACATTGCATAATTCATACCTCCATAGCATAGAACCAGGGATATTGTGCAAGCCCAGGCAGCCCATCTGCATTCAGATCATGTCAGCACAGGTGGTGGACTGTTTCTAAACTGGAATGACTATTGTGACAAATTTATGTGAGAAACTAGAATTACACACAGTTATTTCAGAAATATTTATTTCACAGATTGTATTCTTATTCTATACACATTTCCCTAAACCACACAATAGTGGAAACATACATTGCAACATATTCTTATTTGCAATCATTATAATTATATATTTTTGAAGTGGGGAAGATAAGAGTGAAGACATGTAGGATAGATGAAATGTTGAACATTAGTAGGGGGAGGTGGCTGAACAGGTAATCAGTAGATATAGTATCTTGGACATCATGTTATTGGTATGAGCTATAGAGAGATGGAGAAAGAATATTAATGAGCTGAGCATGAATCATAAGCAGTCTGGTTTGGTATGTGTTGTAAGTAAGGGAGAAAGCTAGTTGATGGGGACTGTAAATATAGCAGAAGTGACTGAGTTGGGTTGGGGCACATGTTGTGAGTAGGGGTTAGGGTAAGTAAAGGTTAGAGATAGTGAGTCTAAAATATAGATTTTGCAAATGTAAGATAAATGCCAAGTGGGAATGAGATGCACAGCAGCCTTAGTAACTAAAGACATGGTTAGGCTGACAATGACTGCATTATCTGTGTAAGAAAGCTTGTTGAGAGAAAATAAATAAGTTTCTTGAACAGCTGTCATCAAAGTCGCCTCAAAACCATTGTGTCATGCTTTTTAAATAACCTTTTTTAGATTTTCTGGAAGCAAAGAATTTCAGGTAATTTATTCCAGACTGCTGGAAGTTACTGGACAAATAAACTTAGGTTGAATTTAAGACATTTTCTCAAGAATTATATTTGCTTGGTTCCAGTTTAAGTTGTTTAGTACATATCTGGGAGCATGTTCAGCTCCCAAATATGTAATAGAGTACAGGCCTGAAACATGCTTGGGTTTGGCACTTATTGGACCTTCAAGTCTAAACAGCATAGGCTTGTTAATTGATGAGTTAAGAGGAACGTTATTATTATTTTTAATTAAAAGTATCTTCTGAGTGGCTAAGTCATTCCATACATCAATATCTTCTTTTGGCTGTTCCCATTAGGGTTCGCCACAGCCCTCTCTCACCACATCCATAAAACTTAGCTTAGGCCTTCCTCTTTTCCTGTTACCTGGTAGCTTCATCCTCAGCATCTTTTTCCCAATATACTCTGCATCCCTCCTCAGCACATGTCCAAACCAATGTAATCTTGCCTCTCTGGCTTTGTCTCCAAACTTTCCAACCTGGGCTGACCCTCTAATATACTTATTCTTAATCCTGTCCACCCTCGTCACACCCAGTGCAAATCTTAACATCTTTAACTCTGCCACATCCAGCTCAAACCCATGCCTTTTTGTCAATGCCACTGTCTCCAATCCATATAACATAGCTGGTCTCACTACCCTTTTGTAGACCTTCCCTTTCACTCTTACTGGTACTCATCTATCACAAATTACTCCTGACACTCTTCTCCACCTACTCCATCCTGCCTGTACTCTCTTCTTCACCTCTCTTCCACACTCACCATTACTCTGATCTATTGATCCCAAGTATTTAAACTCATCCACCTTCGCCACCTCTACTCCTTGCATCCTCACCATTCCTCTATCCTCCACATATATTCTGTCTTAGTCCTGCTGGCCTTCATTCCTCTTTTCTCTAGAGCATATCTCCATCTCTCCAGGGTCTCCACCACCTATTCCCTACTCCCACTACAGATCACAATGTCATCTGCAAACATCATAGTCCACGGGGACTCCTGTCTGATCTTGTCTGTCAACCTGTCCATCACCACTGTAAATAAGAAAGGGCTCAGAGCTGATGCTTGATGTAACCCCACCTCCACCTTAAACGCATCTGTCACTCCCACTGCAGACCTCACTGCTGTCACACTACTCTCGTACATATCCTGTACCACTCTTACATACTTCTCTGAGACTCCTGACTTCCTCATACAATACCACAACTCCTCTCTAGGCACCCTGTCATATACTTTCTCTAAGTCTACAAAAAACACAATGCAACTCCTTCTGATCTTCTCTGTACTTCTCCATCAACATTCTCAGAGCAAACATCACATCTGTAGTGCTCTTTCCCAGCATGAAACTATACAACTGATCACTAATCATCACTTCTCTTCTTAACCTAGCTTCCACTACTCTTTCCCATAACTTCATGCTGTGACTGAACAATTTAATCCCTCTGTAGTTACTACAGCTCTGCACATCACCCTTATTCTTAAAAACTGGTACCAAAACACTTTTTCTCCATTCCTCAGGTATCCTCTCACTTTCCAAGATTTCATTAAACAATCTGGTTAAAAACTCCACTGCCATTTCACCTATACACCTCCATGCTTCCACAGGTATGTCATCTGGACCAACAGCCTTTCTGTTCTTCATCCTCTTCATAGCTATCCTTACTTCCTCCTTGCTAATTCATTGTATTTGGTGATTCACTATCCCCACATCATTCAACCTTCTCTTCCTCTCATTCTTTTCATTCATCAACCCCCCAAAGTACTCTTTCCATCTACTCGACAAACTCTCCTCGCTTGTGAGTATGTTTCCCTCATTATCCTTTATCACCTTTACCTGCTGCACATCTTTCCTAGCTCAGTCCCTCTGTCTAGCCAATTGGTACAGGTCCTTTTCTCCCTCCTTAGTGTCTAACCTTTCATACAACTCTTCATATGCCTTATCCTTAGCCTTCGCCACCTCTCTCTTTGCCATGTACCTCTTCTCCTTATACTCAAGTCTACTTTCTTCATCTCTCTGACAATCCCACTTCTTCTTTGCCAATCTCTTTTTCTGTATACTCTCTTGTACTTCCTCATTCCACCACCATGTCTCCTTGTCATCCTTCCTCTGTCCAGATGTCATACCAAGCACCTTTCTAGCCATCTCCCTTACTAGCTTTGCTGTAGTTACCCAGCTATTTGGTAACTCTTCACTGCCACCCAGTGCCTGTCTTAACTCATCCCTGAACTCCACCTCACAATTACCCTTTTTCAGTTTCCACCATTTGATCCTTGGTACTGCCATCGCACGCCTCCTCCTCTTCTTGATCACCAATGTCATCCTACAAACCACCATCCTATGATGCCTAACTACACTTTCCCCGGTCACCATTTTACAGCCTCCAATCTCCTTCAAACTGGCCCTCCTATAAAAGATATAATCCACCTGTGTGCATCCTCCTCCACCCTTGTATGTCACCCTATGCTCCTCCCTCTTGTTAAAATACATATTCACCACAGCCATGTCCATCCTTTTCACAAAATCCACTACCATCTGACTTTCTGCATTCCTTTAACACCATACCTACCCATCACTTCCTCATCCCCTCTGTTCCCTTCACCAACATGCCCACTGAAATCTGCTCCAATCACCACTCTCTCACCTTTGGGTACAGTCATCACCACTTCATCCATCTCACTCCAAAATTTTTCTTTCTCATCCATCGCACACCCAACTTGTGGAGCATATGCACTAACAACATTCATCATACATATATGTATAACTATGTGTGTATATGTCTATATGAATATACATATAAACATATAGATAAATAGAGAAACAGAAGACAATACATACATGTGGAATACTTGGAAAGTCTACTGTGTAATACACTAAACACCTTATAGTCTAGGTTTCACAGTTTAGGGAACAAGTTTTATGATTTAGAATCACAAAACAAGTTCTCCAAATCTACACTGTAAGAAATTTCACACATCACACAAACTATACCCCCATGCACTCCATTTATTATTTTTCTCTATATTTTTAATTTCAATTGCTGTTTCTCATTTACTTCATTGGGATGTGGTAACTGTGCTGTCTATTGAAATGTAATAGTGTGCACAGAGGGTTACGAATAAGGTGGGTCATGAGAGGTTTTCTACTCTAGTTCTGAAGTAAGTTTCAATCCTTTTTTTTCAGTAGTGCCAAGTAACATTTTGGCATTGGATTAACAGTGTAGCAAGTGTCATGTTCATATGTACTATTTCATGCTTTTTTAATATTAGCATATATGTTTTTGTTTGTGGATAATTTCAGAAATAAGAATTGAATTTCCTGGAGTTTTATTTAGGTGAGCAGTTTTGTGTGTGTGTGTGTGTGTGTGTGTGTGTGTGTGTGTGTGTGTGTGTGTGTGTGTGTGTGTGTGTGTGTGTCTGTCTGTCTTTCTGTATTTCTGTGTGCTCATACCTATATATTATGTGTGGAGTGTATCACATTTTATATTTGTTCTTGCTAATGTGAATAGGGGAGGAGTTTTCATTATTTAATGACAAAGAGAGAGTAGTCTTAAGTGTTGGATAATACAAAAGGACTAGTGATAGAGATTTGATGATGTGTGTAGGACGCTGAAATAAACTGTCTACACTCCACAAAAGATACATATTTTTATTACACCCTTTTATAGGAGTCAATATGCAAGACAGATAAACAGCGAAACAGATAGTTAGCTATATCTATAGACAGACAGAAAGATAGATAAACGGGTAGGTGGACACACTAGATAGATAGATAGATAGATAGATAGATAGATAGATAGATAGATAGATAGATAGATAGATAGATAGATAGATAGATAGATAGCTGTGCTTTCAACCATGTGGAAATAAGGCACCGTGGATAACTGTATGTTTCTGCACATTTGTGGACATTATAGTAGTGTCAGTATGACATGACATCCCTTTAGTAAGATGTCCATTTTCTGCTCTGCTGGCTATTTATACATTGCTGGGCTAGGATTTACTGACATGCACTTGCATACATACTCTGACTGCTGGGTATCACAGTGACCTATTCTAGAACCAGGAGTACTACTGCTGTAGATCATGAAGGTTTGCAATGTATTCCATGTACATACATTGAATGGAAATCTTCTTTTCAAATCACTGCAGTTCTGAAATGTAGAATCACATGCTCAGGACAATGCTGCATTAATCTGTATCAGAGACACATGTAAAACAGGTTAAATCAAATGGGATCAGACCTGCAGCAGAATATTTTCTGCTATTACTATTTAGAAAAAAAGTAGCATTGCAAAAACTTGACTCCCAGTGTTGTCCTTCTTCTTAACTCTCTCATTTTTCTGACTACCATCTTATTCTACTTTTATATGGACATTATGGTGGTACTAAATTCAAGAGGTTTCAAAGAGATACCAAAAAGAGTTAGAGACAGGGAAAAAAAAATATTCACCATTAGTATATGGAAGTTTTTTTGTTTTGTTTTTTTTTACCCGAGGATAATAAGGCACATAAAAGATGTGGAATGCATTTTAAAGACCGCAGCTTATTAATAAAAAAGTCAACAAATGTCTCAATGAGGGGCACAGTGGTAGCAAATTGAACGAGGCAGGTCTGACTTCTTTACCCTCACTAACAGTGCCCATCCCATCCTTTGGGGTCTGTAACAATTTCAAGTGAAAATGGAAGATATAACTTGTCTAGCATGCCCTGCGACTGCTTCCGTGTCCTCTGTCAGTAATCTATGCCTTGCTTAAATCCTGCAGGAAATCATGAGGGATATCTTTACAAGGTGCCTAAACAACCTCATCTGGCTCTTCCCAAACGAGAGCAGCAGTGCCTTTACAATGAAATACCGCTAGACTGGCAAACCATCATCCTAACACACTTGCCCAGGAGCCTTGTGCCTGTTCCTTGTGTCCTTGATTTCATGCTTTCATTCACTGTACAAAGTCTATAACCATTTGTAAGCATAAAGAAATATTCTGACTGGTAAAGTGAAAGCCTCATCTTATGACTCATCTCACTTCACCTTCATAGTCTAACACCTGCAGCATTGCTGCTGCTTTACCTGTCCAGTGCTTAGACTCCTAATCCCCTGTATCCCACACCTGAACAAAACCCTGAGATACTTAAAGTTTACCAAAAGGAGTGGGTGCTTCTCTCTTTCACCTGCAGACAACCCCTCCACTTGAACAATTTACTCCAGTTACTATTTGAGATAACAAACACAATATCATCAGCAGGCAGGCAGCAAATATGCAGCCCTCACATCCTCAAGATGGATATTCTATAACCTTTGGCTGTCTTTGTAAGAAAATCATGAACAGGAGGGGAGTGAAAACACAAGCCGAAGCAGTCCTATACAGAAAGACAATCCTGGGGATTCAATAAACTCTGTGTAAGCTTTGTGTGAAGCCAACACGGAGTTTACATGTTTACGCAGTGAGCAGCAGCACTAGTTACATATTCATGCTGTGCACCATGTTTAAAAGTAAACAAGCATGGTTTCTTGACTAGCAACAGTGTAACATGGATAGAAGCAGATGTGTAGATCTGTTTACCTACAAGCAAACTAGGTCTGCAGGATTGTGTGGAATGTCACAGTGATTACCAGGGTTAATAATATAGCAATGTATATGGTCCAAACACATTACAAGACAGTGTATACAATGCAGAGTATTGTGGAATCCCATTTCAGGCATTCTGTACAAAAGTTGTGTAAATGATCCATAACGGTACATGAGCTGCCATTTAAAATAAACAGTCAGGGGAAGTGTGTGTCTTGAATAGGGACACCCAGATGAATTGTCTGAATGAACACCAGGAAAATGGACAGATGAAACTTCTTAATGTACAGCAGAGGAGGACATGTAAATGAAGACATTTGTAACAGGAACACTGTTCACATATCGACATGATACAGTACAAACTGCACAGTGACAATACTGGAGAAGATGTCCTTGTGATATGAGCATCCTGATATGTTCAGTGGAGAGAACATCTATCAGGGATGTTATATATACAAAAGGGGTTAGCTGCATATTGTGAAGCTGTGCAAAATGAGTTGTCTGAATATGACTGAAATGTCAGCAGAGGTCTCCACCAAGTGAGGCACATAGTTAAAGGCTCATTGGTAACATTAAACAGAAACTTACACAATCATGGACAATAGCAGAATAATGCCACTAGTAAATCCATGTCTCTGACATAACATATGTGATTGTGAGTGATCATAGATGGTTCTGCACAAACATATTTATACAACCATTATGAGATGTCAACGATCTTTGAGGGTAATCAACCACAGCATCCTGACACTGTAACATCTACTGGAGGTTTTAGGAGGGACACTCCTATACATGTATGTGACATTATGAACAATGAAGGCTAGTTGATAGGTATGCATGGCATATATATGGCACAATTCACACTATCATAAATGTAACTGATGCCATCAATGTTGTCAAACAGCTATGTATGTACTGTGTGCATCAACGGAACGGGTATCACACATGCATCTGCTATACCACCTTGATGGTGATTATGTAACATCAGACAGTAATATTTATGCCACAAAAAGAATACCAATGTATGGCCACTAAGATGTGTGGGAGATCATTGTGGCAAAGGTGGTACACTTGAGTTGCATATCCCTGGAAGATGTGTAGGGAGGTACATAAAGAAGGGTGCATTGTACTCAGTTATTGGTGTGATGAAGTCTGTGAACTACGAAAGTATTATGACCTTGGATGTAGATGGCCTGCACATACTCAAGAGATGTGTTATATACAAGGAAGTATGGTCCTGCATACCATCTACCTCAGTACACAGGTCACATACCACTTGCTCTGCTCATAGAAGTGTGATGTCTACATTATCATTGGGTTGTGAGTTTCTTTCATAACTTAACAAATCCCCCATGTTTTTGTTTCAACTCACGTATCTTCATGGCTGTGGCAGCAATCTTTGGTGAGTGTTGATACTGTCTGTATTTATGCTAATATCACAGTTGGATTCAATGCTTGTCCACAATCTGCAGGTCTCCATACAGCTGTTTGGATACAGGCTATGTGGACCTGATCACTGGTCTTGAGATATAGGTCACTTCACACACTTCAACATACTTAGATGTAATGTATGTGATCCAGAGGTCTACCCACTTAGTGATATAGGTGTTTATAGCCACTTGTGACAGTGTTGAGTTAATACCTCAGTGTGGATTTGTGTCAAATGCTTTGGCTTGGTCAAGTTCCGCAGGATGATAGTGTAGACAACCCCACCCATCCTGCACATGACATGTTCTTCCAACTCTCCTCAGGTAGATAATATTGCAACTTACACTGCAAAACATCTAGACTGAACAGGAGTTTCTTCCCTCTATCCATAAGGCTGATGAACTCAAATGTCAAGCGTGACAGTAGATAACAGGATCAATATGCCACAAGCTGTGGTATACTGTCTATAGTAACTATTTGGTAATTGCTTAATAACTGGAACAGTTAGCCGATCTCTTCTATTACTATTAGTGCAATAGCCAGAGAGTGTCATCACTCCATATATTGCAATATGAACAGAGTTTATCACACTACTAATGTGGATGTGCAATATTCTAAGAAAATCACAATGGGAATTCTTACTTTCTGCAATATCTACTAGTATAATATTGTCTAATGTCTTATTGTCCAATATGTGGTAAATTTATGTGTTGTCAATATCCTAATTACTGTATGTGAATCTCTCTCTTACTGACCCTCTAATTATATGTTATGTTATGTCTTGCAATGGGACCAAGCAATGACATTTCATTCAGCTGGCACTGCTAGGTACATCTGATCTACAATAAAGTTTACTTTGACTCTGTTATCATGCATACCTTGATGACCTTCTTGAGGAAATCTAACAGATGTAACAGTCATGGATGTAGCATGAACAAATCACACACCTATTTTGCATACAGCCAGGATATTAGCAGTGTCCATTTAGAAAAGGTCCATGATGACATGTTGGTCTACCTCACAGATGAGGAGAGTCAAGATGTGTCTATACATGCATGCATCAGGTGCTCCCCCCCCCCTCAGATGGATGCATGTTGATGTACACCCTTCTATAGGAACATATTCCATCTGGAGGCTGTGCTGAAGTCTGTATCCAACCATGTCAGGTAGGTCTATGTTCTGAGTGAACGCTATAGGTGATCTATGATGTTGTCATATCCCACTGATTTTTTTTTTACTAGCCATACAGGGTACAGAGATATGCTGCCCTCCTTAGCATAGAAACTGAGTTAGGTTTGAGTGTATACTTTGGCTGATGGACAGTGGGAATGGGGGGTGACTTGTGAGACAGTCAGCTAGCAGATTATATATTTCTTTTAGTTGTGTATGTCTGGTGGCATCCGCATGCACATCTGTGCTTAGTTGTGTCCCACGTGCCATTTTAACTGTATAGAAATAAATGATTTGTGAAAAGACCCTGTCCTGATGGAAGTGCTGCACATCTACAAATCAGCTATAGCTGATGACATCAGCAGAGTTTGGTGAGAGGAAGATGGTAATAGCACTGTCCCACATGTTGGTGTAAAATGCTGTCTCTAATGTCAAACAAGTGCACCAACACACACACACACACACACACACACACACACACACACACACACACACACACACACCAGTTGACTGCAGTGAGAACATAACTCCTAAGTACACTAACTAGAGATCTCTATATTTCATGCAAGTGCCACAGCACAAGTCTGATTTAGAGAATGTTGGACAACACCTTATAGGTGATAACATCAGCAGTGTCTGGTAAGGAGAAGATAGTAATAGCAGTGTCCCACATGCTGATGTAAAATGCTGTCTCTAATGTCAAGTGCACAAACACACACTCACACACACACATAAACACACACACACACAGACACACCAGTTGACTGCAGTGAGATTAAAACCCCTACTTAAGTACACAGACTAGAGAACTCATTACCTTTTGCAAGCACCACGGCAGAAGTCTGAGTTTTACAAGGCTGCAGAACAGTTTATAGTGGATATTATCAGCATAAGATGTTGGAGAGAAGACATTGGAAGGACTGCATGAAATGGATAGCTATCCATGTCCAACTGTGAGGATATTAAAGTTCAGCATGTTACCAGCTTGATGATTGTGCAATGTGTATTGTTTGCTGTTGTATTTTACATGTGCAGATATACTTTACAAGACAGTGTTACAAATTATATGCAAACAGTTGTCCACATTACTATAACTATTTGAAAAACAGAATGTGTATTGTCATTAAAATATGTGCATAGTATATAAGAAAGCATTTGTTATTTATTTCTGTAGTGTAGTTGATATATTTGTGAACAAGTACTGAGGGACCAAGTTTGCAGCACATAGGGGAGGTAATAGATGGTTGCAGTGTTCATATGTGTTTTTTTTTTAAAGTACCTTCCTTTTGTTTGTGTTTTTGAGATGCACTTTCATGGGATGAAGACTAAATGGCTGGTGCACAACAGTAATACATACTATGGTGCTCTCTTCATACCGCATCACAGAGCAGCAGGGTTGCGCAGATGATTGCAAAGTGTTTGCTCATGTGAGATACACATTTCTACTGCTTTCCTGTTTGTCCATAGTTATGTGGTGATCAAGTGTGTCCCTCATTGATAAAATTATGAGAGTTCACAGTACTGAGTGTATGAAACACACCTGTTATTTAGCTGACCCTGTGGCAGCAGGTGTAAATGCATTGATACATTTCTTTTGGAGTAGGGTTCAAATCCATGTGTATTTAATAGTTTTAAAGAAGTAGTAATAATGCAATGAAATAAATCCTTAAACTATATTCACCATGTGTTAGTGTATGTTAACTTAGCGCAGTGTGTTTAAGAGGTATTGCACAGAGTTAACCACACCATTGAATAGCCGTTCACTGTTGCTCAGCATTGGTGTGTGATGTCAATCTCCGCAAAAAACATAGAGGCCAAAATGTGAAGGGCTCCAATGCTTTTTTTCTTACTTGTGTGTGTTGTATGTGATTCTATTTTCTGACCAGATTAAATGTGTGAAAATTAGGCATATAGGAAGGTGGTGAAATGGGGAGCAAGCAGGAGTAGAACAAAGGGATATCAATATAGGAATATGCAGGAGGAAGGGAGGAAAGAACCATAGCTATCCACTTCTTCAACAGTGTAAAATGAAAATATGTGCAGAATATTAGCTAAATTCGGACTGTCACCTCCATAAAGTGGGGTGACAACAATGCAATCATGATGTATAACCAATTGGACCAAATCAAGTGTGTAAAGAAGACAAGTGTGTGATGTGGACAACTACATATGGGACATTTTATTTGGGGGGGTGGACAGGTGCCCATCTTTTCTTATCTTCACTAAGACAGGAACATTAGCACAGCAATAGGTAATAATGATTTCCTGCCAATGCATGTTATTCAGTTTACTGGTATTGCACAAACCAAACAACAATGTCAACTGCTTTTGTGCAATGTTAAGCAGAGAGCAACAGTGCCAGAAAGGAAAGCAGTTTTGGTAATTGGAAGGTTAATCTGACACTTGGCATTAGATTGAGGGTTATTTGCTGATGTAACTCTTAGGTGATTTAAATTTGCAGACATGTATTTGGGGGCATACATTTTATGATCTGGCACATTTTTGTGTGCATTTACACACTGATAAAATTAATGTTTACAAATCAGGATTCAAATCTATGTTTAAGAGACAAACATTGTCTTCTGCAGTGGTGAATTTTCATCCTTGCCACAGAAGAAGTGCTTCTCAGACATACTCATGAATTATATAGAAGTACACATGGCAGACTGAGAGGTTAACCATTTATGTGTGTGACCTGGCAAAGTCCTGATTTATATATTCATGTGTGTATGAGTATTAGTGAAGTCTGAAGGCCATCCAAGGCCAGAGAACACAGTTATAATTACAGAAACATAATAGTATCCTCTCAGCCACACAAATAAATTAATTTTGTATGTGTTTATTAAAACTGAGTGTACTACCCTTAATAAAATTGGGAGTGTGTAATAATGTTTTTCATGTGAATTTTAATACAAAGTAAAATGGAACAATAAAAATATTTAGATTTTGCTGCATTAGAACCCAGGGCCATCTGTATTGCAACCCTACACTTACACCTATTGCCACAGGAATAGTTAAATAACAGTTGGATATTTCCCTATTCATTATTATTTTTTGTGTGTTAACCACCACACGATGTCTGAGCAGTGCCCAACAGAATTAATAGAATGTATCCATTTTGAAACTGTTGACTGTCTGCTTCCTCTCTACAGGTGTTCTAGACCTGCAGGTGTTGAGGAACATTGCTAACTACTGTACAATGTTGTTAAACAGTGTTGTGCAATGGAAAGCAAAAAATGTAACAATGTATTCTTTTTGAAATTAAGAATGTGTACAGGTTTCTGTAGGCTTTTTGTGTGAGTCATTAGTCCAGGTTTGCACAATGGTAAGCCTTGTGCAAATGAGACAAGTAAAGCTAAACTTGTTTTAGCAGTGTGAGTAGTGTTTATTAGCGTTCGTCCTTCAGACAAAAGTGGGACTTGAACCCTGTTTTACTGATAGTATATGCTGTGTGGATCAATGCATTTAGCAAATGTGCTACACACAAAAGTGATTCTCAGGTGCAGTTGATGTATTGGTTATCAAAGAATTACTTTAAATGACATTTATTCTGTTTCTCCATTTCCCATGTTTGCTCTAAGCTGCTCACCATGCAAAAACTGACAGTGAAAAAAAAAATTAATAAAAGGAAAAAAAGAAATCTATTAAATAAACAACACTACTCAATTTATGTTACTACACATGAAAGATTTTTACACGTCTGGATTTAAACTCTCACACCAATGAACCTTCAAAACACAGTAAGGGTGTCTTATCCCTCATTGCCACAGAAACAGCTTTGCAGCAGAAAATGAAAATCATTGTGCATACAAGCAACTGCAACATCATCGACAGTATTAACAAGAAATATGACATTTGTACACTTCTGAGTTGTTTGTACATGTATTAACTTTAGATGTAGTGCAATGAGTGATCATACAACCATTTATGACTATTGCTTGTAGAAATGCAGCCCCGTCATATCTCTATGTGTATGTTTCTCATTCTTCTCTTTTCTAACCAATAATCTGAGACATGCAGTCTGTAAGGCAGTCTGTATCATTGTCCTTAAAATGTGTGAGGATATTAAATGTCAAAAAATTCAGGGGAGGTTGGATATTGTTGAACAAAAACTGTGAAACGTGTGCTGCTTATTTACATTTAAAACCTTCTTATAATTACTTCTACACTTTGTAAATCTAACCTGGCTAACACACCCACTGGAGGGAAGACAGTCTGAATTGCTTTTGTATTTTCCTTCTCTCTGTAATGACCCACTACTGCCAACCAGTAATCAAGGAGCCTCAATCCTCACCACTGGCAACAGTGGGGACATCCACTGAGAGGATACCAAGTACATACATGGTATTTCCATATGCAGCTCTCTGCATCAAGTGCAATTTCTCTTATGAGCACATAGATACCATAATCAGTCTGCAGATGGTTTCTCCCTCTTCCTCCAGATCCCCAATAAGACTCCCCACTGGCACAGCTATAGAGTTGAGATCTCAGCTGAGTGACCAAGCCAAGACCTCCAGCACCCTCTCTGTCCACCCAGTGCTTCATGTTCCTAACCAAGTAGCTGACACACATACTCTTTGAGGTTTGATTTACACACACACACACACACACACACACACACACACACACACACACACACGGGAAGGACTGGCACAGGTTTACTAGCTATGCCCACTTTTGTCCAGATTTGAGGCAGTTTTTATTGTCACCAGTCACTCCTTATCTGCTACTTTAGGGTCCTTAACAAAGGGTGTCCAATCATACTGTGTAATATTAATACTAATACAAATGGTAGTTTGACCAATAGTAAGGCTAATAGGAGTGGCCCACACAGTGTCACCAAATAAATATGCAAGTATTCTCAGATCTTAAAAATCTCTACACAGATCAGCCACAATGAAATGTTTAAATGTATTTAATAATAAATAATAAAAGAACAAGACAATACTTAATATGTATTCACAGTGACATCAGAGTTCAAAACCACTGGAAATATTTAAAATAACATTGCAGTACAGGCTCACACAAATAAAGAAAAACATCTAAACTAAGCTTTACAATATCCCTGACTGAATCTAAGAGAATTATACTATTTCCTAGAAAGTTACTTCATTAGAGCAAGGCAGATGGTGTGGTGAATGGGTCTTCTTGTAGTCAGGTCCAAGACAGAATGCTCTTTCTCACTAAGAGATTTCTTAAAATAATATCTAAAATATTACTGCTGGGATAGTTTGCAAAATTACATAATTTCTGGACATCTGTCTTTTAATTCCCAGGCCAAATCCCCATTGGTGGAAGCTGGTAGCATTTAGCATCTACCTGTAAAAATACTCATACAGGGGCTTTTGCTCAGATCTTTGGCAGATGCTAGAAGTCATAAAACAATTACATTCTTTCATACTTCCAAAGTAGCAATTAGTTCCCCCTGAAGACAATACAGAAAGCTTCCTAGTACAGACTTTGTGTCTCTAGCTGCTTTGAAACCTGTCTGATAGCCTATAAAGTAATTTAATTTCAAATATTTCTCTAACGTTTGCTGGACTGAGGTTAAACCTACGGTTTCCTCTGTTAACATATACATGTAAACAGTTATAATAGCGCATGTACATTTCTGTTCTCTTCCAGTAGGGTACACTGTAGAAACATTTTAAGCACAAGCGCTTTACAAATACCTTTTCAACATGAACATCTGTACAGAGCAGTTTGATATACACAAGGCATGTGGTTCTAATACATTTGTAACACAAGCATATTATATAAATTAGTTTGATATTCACAAATGACATATAATTATTTACAAAATTCCAGCTAGCAGTGCTGGCAGTACCTCCTTTCATTACACTCCCTACCAGTAATCATTCATAGTTGCAATCCATTAGCAATAAACACTGAGGGAGCACCTGCACTATATTTAAATCTGATACACTGAGCCAAGAATTTGGAATTCAGCAATTCTAATAAATTCCCTCCTGATATGCATCCTCACTGTGCTCTACACTATAAAAAGGGACCATGTAGCTAGGGAACCTGAAGGTGAGGAGACTTGTTTATGTGGATAACACAGAAGAAGATTGCTATAACTTTGGATTTAGCTCTGCAGAAGACTACTGATCTTGATTAGGAATGATTGCATTTTAGTTATACACTGGATACAGCTCAGACGGTGTAGTGGTACATTGCACTGACTATGGTGTGCAGGTTCTTGGGTTCAAGACTTGGCAGGGCTAATTATTTCTGTGTATGAAGACAAGGTGGCTGTAGATGAAGACAAGGTGGTTCATACAGCCTACCTTGATCTGGCCAAGGCCTTTGATACAATTCCCCACTTAGGAAAAATAGAAAAACTCACTAAGCTAGACATCAACCCCTATATCACTAGGTGGGTTGCAAACTGGCTCACAGCTAGAACCACAGTATGAAAGCAGCTGACTCCAAGTCAGACTGCCGGCCAGTCACGAGTGAAGTCCCACAGGGATTGGTCCTGGGTCCTCTCCTGTTTGGCATCTACTTCTCAGAAGTCCAGGCTAACATGAAGGGACTCTGGCTGACAATGTTCGCAGACAATTGCAAGTTGGGAACCATTATTAACTTCTCAAGTGATGTTGACATCCTATAGAAAGGCCACACTGAGAGCAACGACTGGTGTCAGAACCATGGCCTTAAGCTCAATGCCAAAAAATATGTCATCATCCCCTTTAGGAAAAACCCAGATCCCATGAACTACCACATCGATAGTAGTCCACTGAACACAGAAGGCATTATAAGAGATATGGGAACACAGGTTGACAGCAACCTCTCTTTTGACCACCACACTGCCACTGTGGTCAGAAAGTCCTTCTGTGTGGCACATCTCATTAGTAAGGGTTTTGCATCCAGGAAGATGGATCCTTCATTAGGCCAATCATTGAGTACAATGCCCCATTTGGCATGTACCTCACTAGACACCTGCAACAAATAGATAGGCTGGAAATGTACCTAACAAAGAGGTTCCTAGGCCTTAAACACTTGTCCTATATGGACAGACTCAAAAAAACTCCAACTATTCTCTGTCTCATATCACCTACTTAGAGGCAATCTCTGCTTAACTTACAAAGCCATGTGTGACCCAGCTCTGTTAGAAATGCTACATCTAAAGAAATCCCAATCCTTCCACACCACATGCTCCAGAGAACTCAACCTCATTGCCACAATCAACAGAATGTGCTGGAGGGACAGTTTCATAACCCAGAGACTGCCCATGCTATTGAATAGACTTCCCATACATGTCAAACAGAGCACCTCACTGGCCCTCTTCAAGAGAAATCTTGATGAGTGGATGAGAAATAGAAAATTCATCCTGGGGATCACTCCAGTGGCTTTACTCTACAGAGGCACTGGAAACTAAGGTTGAGTGGCACAATGCCAGGGTAATCCTATGGGCTAGGCTTGTAAAGGCTCCAGGGCCATTAGCCGAGTACACACCTATCAACCTATGAACCTATATGCTCAGATGAAACTTAGAAAAATATTTTTATATATACATTATCAAATGGTACTTTTATCTGTATGCACTTCTTAGATGTTTACTGATGGGATAGGCATTTTTGTCAGTGCATTTTACTTTCACAGATGCACAGCCTTATTAACTTTCATCACAAGTGCTAATGTTACATTTTTTTCTCTTTGTACTCTTCTATTGTTATTTTAGTGAAATGTAAATGTCCTATATTGTCAATGATGCAGGGGTGTTAACCTTCTAAGATGGCCAATGTACACCTCAAGGGTAGTGCTGGCCACAGGTAGGGGTGACTGGCAAATGCATAAAATGAAATGTTCTGTGGTAAATGTATGCATGTTTTTGGGACAGTTTGTTTGATAGCACTTTTAACAGTTCACTGACGTTTTATTCCTTTTCCTTGGTAGCAAAATATGTCATTTGCCTGTTGTTTTGGGGGTTGGGGAGCCAAGTTCCATTTCTGAATTGGCACAAACAAAATTATTTATACAGAAGTTTGCTTTGCTATTGTTACTCTCCTTGTTTTGGATCCAGCCTTGCTTTGTGTGTAACTGTGATATGTTACAACCACATAAATCCTTTTCTATATTTGAATATCTTGAATGTTTTTTGTTTCTCCAGTGGGTAATATTGAAAAACTACTTTTATATGTTTTATATCTAAGCAGGGCTTTTATTTATGTGGTATTCATGTGTAGTATCCTTCTTTTGTGTTTTATGTCAGCTAGAACTATGGCACCCAGGTGTCCCAAGCCCAGTAAATCCCCCCTTCAGTGACCCTGAGAATGATATCATTGTCCAAACATTTAGACAAAATGGAGCCTTTCTGCTTGAGAGGGGATGTGGGGATATGCCTGGATGAATGCAAATTGGCAGCAGATAGTGGATTATATCAGCACTGCTGGGGTCCACAGCAGAACATATGATTGTGTCATAGGGCCATGGACATTATTTCATAGGCCTGGAGGAGAGCATCTGCAGTGGCCTGTGGACAGATAGCTACTGGAGGGGCCTGCTACAGAGTCACCACTGACACCAAATGAAGAGTTCCTGTCCACTGTCAGGAATCCAGAGAGCTCAGGGGAAAGTATACAACAACATGTGAGTGATGTTGGCGCTGGTGTTTCAGGGAGGACATGTAAGTCCCACGAGGAGCTTCCAGATAGGCTTACCTATCTTAATTGTTAAATATTCCTTGGAAAGTAAAATATTGACAGCAATACTTAAGTTTGTTTAACAATTTTTTTTTTTGGAGGGGGACTAGCTATAGATCGATAAAGTTAGCAACACATTCTGGTTCATTACACAAGGGCTTGGGGTGGATGTGTCATCCAAGTTTTTTTTAAATGTATTGTTAATAGATATAAAGGTCCAAAATTGTTAACCGCCTGTGTTACTGTAAATTTTGATGATGGTATCCTTGCCTTTTCTTTAACTTATTCCAGGACCATCCTCCCTAGGAACTCTGGAGTCATCTTTACATGGTAAACCAAACATTTTTATTTCAGTAATGTTGAGCAGTTCACAGAAATATTTATTTTATCCATATGTGTGATGTGGATGTCAGGACTATGTGTGTATTGCTGTACTGTCTATAATAGTGACATCACTGTTAGTTTGTTAGCATATATTGAATTATAATAGTGTAACTATTAATTTCTTTTCTTTGTCTGTTGCTTATTATCACAGGTGATCCTGACAGTGGAAGTGTAGGACATGACTCCGAACTGAACATGACTCTGCTCCTCTGGACAACACCCAGGTATACAGGACATAACCCAGATGCATGCAATATTTTGCTACCAAGGAAAAGGAATAAAACGTCAGTGAACTGTTAAAAGTGCAATTTTACCATCTGATGTATCAGCAGACTCTGATGATGATGTTGGGCAAATAGAGACACAGTCAGGGGGTGCAGAGGTTTAATCTGACACTGATGTTGACATTCAGCCATCCCCTGTAACTCCATCAGACACAGCCAGTAGAACTACTCCAACCCATTCCAGTCAGCCCTCAGATATTGGACAGGTGGAGGGTGAGACAGCCAATCAGGGTAGTGTGGCTACTGTGGTTTAAGTTTCTGTTGACTCTGTCTGTAGCCAAAGTGTGGGTGAGATGCCATGCAGGAGAGTTTTTAGGGGTGGTATGAGAAGGCCCACTTTCCATCGTCTGCCTGATCCAGGTGTGTCTTTCCATGCCGCTCAAAGTATATTTAGGGACTTCATGGAGGTGCAGACACATTCCAATAGGGCCTCTGAAGAAATGCTTAAGGTTGTAGATGTGGCACAGACTTACTTGTATGACTCTCTCCACCATGTTGCTGATTCAATGCATCTGATGAATGACACATTGGAATGGGCGCTGTCTGTGATGGAACATCTGCTGGGAGGGGGACACCATCCATGTGGGTGTAGGCCATACACAACATCTGATGTTAGCTGACATGGCCATGCCTGATCATGTTTCTATAGTGGCACTATTTCCACTGCTCCATCAGTGATTGAGGTGTCCACACCCAGATGTGGCAGGCCATGGGGTTATGTCCTGGGTGTACTCATGAGGAGAGTTTGTCCAGCAGACATCAGTCATGTTCAGGTAGCAGGGCTGCATCTGACCATGGGCATGCCAGTGCAATGCCTGGCACAGCCAGTTCTTGTGGTCTGGTATGACGATGATGAACTGCCAGCAATACAATGCATGCTCACACCTGTCTGCCATACCAAGACATACAGCTAGCACATAGCTTGGCTGTGTTCTTGCAGACACTCGCACATCACTTTCACTTGGAGTGCCCATAGAGACACACACAATAGTTACATAGTTCAGTCATGAGGCTTAAAGCTCATTCTGTCTCAGTGGCCATTTGATACTTTAACCATATGTCTGCCTGTTTCTCTTTCTTATTCACACACACTCACTTACCTTTTGTGTCAGCCTAGGCTTCCTGATCCAAACACACACACACACACACACACACACACACACACACACACACACACACACACACACACACACACACACACACACACACACACACACACACACACACAAAATCACCCTGTCCAAGTGATGATAACTGTGCCATATCCTTGTTTTCTATCTTTTGCATTCAGAGATACATAAGCTTTGTGTCCAATGCCCAGGATGTGTAGCTGACTTAGTGCTTAGTATATCTGTATTTGTGATGCTGTTTTGTTAATTGTACTGCTTTCTTACATGTTTTTGTAATGTGCACATGCCCCTCCTACTCTTACAGCAACAAAGCTGGACCAAGACATAAAAAAGTGTGACAAATGCTGAACAATAGGGATTATTAAATATCTTCATCTTACAAAGTTAGACAGTTGATAGGATCAAACCATTTTTTCTTCTGAGGGTTATGAAGTCTGAAACCAAAATATATATCATTAAAGATCTCTTTAATGTTTTGCAGTACAAAAGTATGAGGCCAAACCGAGGACATTTGGTGATCATGAATATCTTTGAGAGGTATAAATGTCTTAATCTTTGAGGCCTGAGGCCTATTACTTGATAGAGGGCACATGTATTCACATAAGTCACTGCTGTCACATGTTGAAGTCATTGCTGTACAAATCATCCACCTTTTACTTACATCACCAAGTAACAGTTTGCAAGGATATGCCATTCATTTGTATTATTACACATTTTATTAATATTCCAGGTTCAACACTTACCTTGCAAATCTGACAGTTGCTCCTGTTTTAGTTCAGTACTGAGTCTGTCTGATGCTAGGAGTACACAGTCATTATATGGGTAGGTAAAGGTAGTGAGTGTCTCGCATCAAGGTTACTGTATATATATGCATAAGATGAAGGTTTTAGCCCCTTAGGTGGTGAATGAGTTTGCTACCTATTGCCTCTTAGCTAATGCAAGGGCATATACAGCAAGGCTATGTCTGCCTACACCCACAGCAGTTGCTGGTTCCTACTGTGACTCTTCACTTGCATGTGATTGTGTTGTCCTTGCTAGTGGTGGTGGAATGTGTGCCCCTTCCCCTTGCTGATCCTGCTGAAGCTGTTTTCTCAGGATGATGTTGTGAAGCATGGCACAGATGGTGAAGATTTCAGTACATGCACATGGATTGTACTGCAGGGCTCCCCCAGATGTATCTGGGCACCAAAACTGCGACTTAAGCAGCTCAAAGAAATGCCCTATGATATTTCTGGTTTCAGTGTGTACTTTAGTATAGCGTTCTTCAGTTGTAGTGTGTGCCATGGTTCCAGTGCATAACCTGCAATCCCCAATAAATGACCCTGTGGGATATCATCCCTAGTAAACATCTGATAAAGTTGGGAGTTATGCCAGCTATGTGAGTCATGGTAACTGTCTGCCAGCACACACATTCAAGATGATTCCCTTAACATTTCACATGGCTTGGCAGTTAATGGAGTGGAAGCCCTTTCTATTTATGTAAACCCTTCCCTGTTCTCCAGGTGGTGCTTTGATTTCTATATGTGTACAGACTATGGAACCCAGTACTTCAAGGAAATTTCCTATAGGGTAGAACTCCTACATTTATGTGGCCTTGTCCTCAGGTGTACGAGGAAAATATATGTACTCACTGGCATGATGGAGCATAGCATTCAGGAACTGATGGAGGATCCTTGATCCTGATACCTGTGACAACCCCAGCATGCCCCCTGTTGGTCTCTGAAAGGTTTCTGTAGCTAAAATTCTAAGTGATACACATACCTTTGTCTCCACCACTATTGGTTCCCCTCAGTTTGCCTGGGGTCTGAGTAGAGGATGACAGAGGTTGGAGAATTGCTGTAGTGTGTCTCTATCTACCTTGTAGTGCTCTACAGTTTCCACCTCATGCAGACTGTGATAAGTTAAACAGGATCTAAAAACTCTTCTTCTTGCCCATGGTCTATTAGCAACAGCAGAAGCACAGACTTCAGCCTGTTGTACATACACATGAATTAAAGCAACAGCAGCCCCTAACATTTTCTGTGTAGACTCCTTTCCATGGCTGTATTCCAATAGGATTTGGAATTTGCAGGGAAAACCAGCACTGAGTCTGCATGATTGATCTGTAGCTTGTTGAATAGCTTCTTGATCTTGGATCGGTTGATTAACATACAATTCAGATGCTTATACTGTAATTAGCATACCACAGTTTTACTGTCTTTGTCCAGCTCTACACACAGTGTAGATCCACTTACTAAATCTAAAATGGTGCACTATCATGTGTACATTGTGGCGCAATTAACACATTGTCGTAATGGGACATGTAGGCTTTATTGAATCCAGCCCAATATGAATTCATGAAATAGTGACTTGTCATAAATGGTGATACCATCTTAAATATTAAGCCAGGATGAAATTCTTCTTCAGGACAAAGTCCCCTGTCAGACAATTTGGCAAGAATGCCTTAAACAGTTTTTGGAAAAAAACACTCAGAAGTGGAACTTGGGATAGAGGAGAAGACTTGAACTAGATTAATCAGTGTCAATGTAGGTTGGGAAAGTATGAATAAATGCTGGGAAAACTAATGTGCTCACATGGTTCCTAAGAAGCTCATCACATTCCTTATTTTTCAGTGCTCCTAACCCATCAGCCCTCAGAATGTTTCTGCTGAGTTTGTATATCCACCCAATATCCTTCTGATTTGAGTTCATTAAGTCTATGGATTACTTAGATATTGAGTTTATTTATGATTTTAAGTAAACATAATTATTTAAAACCCAGGTCAGCAGGCACATCTCATACAAAGGAATATTTTATACAGATAATACTAATTAGTAACTTTTCATTACTTTTAGCCAAGATCATTCAATTTTAGTTCAGCTTTTAGTTGTCCAGAAAGCCAGTGGATTCCAGCCTATTAATCTGCTTATTAGTCATCTCACTGAAAACATTATCCTTCATTTTCAGTTGTACATTTGCAGGCTATTGCACATCAATCCATCATAATGTGTGTGGTACATGCACAAATGTAGCACAAACGTACTGCAAATGTTGCAATAACTCAAACATACATCACTTTCTATATAAAGTCAATGACCTGCTACTTAACAACAAGTACATTGCAAACATCACACTAAAGCAAGGTTTCAGATTCTGAGGGTACACAAGCATATTATGTGTAATGTGTTGCTGAGCAGCACTGCATTTGGTTAATGCAGTTTTCCATCAGGAATTTGTGATTTGGGAACCTGTGTTCCATCACTGTTCTTTTCTGTAAGTTATGTTCAGGTGGATCTGATTCAGGGATTGGTGACCAGATACTTAATGACATGTAATGGTAACATTTTAAGGAATAACTTCATTATAGTATATTTATTACCGTAAATTAAATTATCGTCACAGTTCTGCAAATATATGTTTAAAAAGCTAGGTAATGTACTTCAAAATAAATGTCTTTGCCATGCATTCTGTGAAAAACACAGTAAAAACAGTAAGAAGTATAACATTTAGTCTGGTTGCCCTAATGGACATAGATTTTCACTGATGTGTGTGTGTGTGTGTGTGTGTGTGTGTGTGTGTGTGTGTGTGTGTGTGTGTGTGTGTGTGTGTGTGTGTGTGTGTGTGTGTGTGTGTGTGTGTCCTGAAATGGATTCCCAGCCTGTCCAGGGCCATTTCCTACTTTATGACCAGTGATGCTTGTGTACGCTCTGCCTCCCAAAGACTCAGAATCAGATAAAATGGCTACTAAAATATGAAAATGTGTGGAGGGATTGATGAATAGATGGATGAATAGATGGATGGATGAGTCCTTAAATGTATTTTATACCAATTAAAATTAATAGCTGTAAAATATGCAGGTGACCAAATGTTAGATAAGACTGAAATACCCTTGCATAGCATATGTTGTTGACAACTGAAAAATTAATTATATTTCGGTGTAAGAAATATGGATTATTACACATAGTGGGAGATAATAATTTTTAAAATTTCAAAGGGCAATATTACTGTAGAAAAAAATCAGGATATCTATACAGACAGATTGTTAACTTTTCACAGTGGTTTGATTACATCAGTATTATGGCAGTTAAATCTGTCAAAGGATATCAATATCATTTACCTCAAGAATGTTACGGGGTGATATTTACATTTCTTTGATTAGCTTCCCCATAAGAAATATATATTTGATTCAGTATCAATAAACTAAATACAGAACCTCTGAGTGCCCAAATGTCAGTTACACCAAATCAATCAGTAACTTTCAAAATCTGAAATCCTTTCACTTATAAAAGCTGTACTAGTTTGAACTATAAGAACTTTACAGACTACAAAGATGACATTTCAGTTTTGGAAGGAGCAAGTACCACTGCTGCACCCCTAGATCCCCCCTGTTAATATATTCTTACTCTAAGGTTGCTTAAACTTGGGTACATGACATATTTAGTTTTGATATTTGACTCATTCCCAAGGCTATGTAATCGCAATGCAAGAATATATAAGTAAAAGAGATAAGAGGACACAATAGCAGTGTCGAAGTATCACCATACCTGTAAAATCATCATCAGTATTGTAATTATTACATTATAAAACATTGCAGTACTGCATCACATCGCTTTTGGCTATAGTTTCTGCAAAATGTGCAGTATTGTTTGAACTACCAGTTTATATTACTCCCTGTAATGTAAGTTGCCTGAATGCCACCGGCTATCTATTTTATTACAGAGGATGAGTTGTTCCAAAACATGATAGTATGTTCCTGGTACTAAATGCCATTCGCGTAGTTTGTTTTTGTTCAGTACAATTACTCTTAGATAATGGAGACACTGGTTCATCGTTTTAGTATTCTGGGCCATATTCCAAAAGAAATACAGTATCCTGATTGAGAAATATGTGCTTTATGAGTCCTCAAGTCAAACAGGCGAATGAGGACTCTTGCAGCTTTACTCCTGTTTCCAAAACAGGAATCAGTGTTGCTATACTACAGCACTCAAAATGTTTACATTAAGTAAAACGTCTAAGCAAGCAAATAGCCATTAAGTTATCAGGATTGCATAGAAGAGTGGCTATTCCACCTAAGAATAACTTAGCTTAAAGTCAGATTTTCCTGATAACAAGCATTTCTGTAACAAGCAAGCAAGCAAGTACCATTGAGGTGACAGCCCTGCAGTACCTGATCTGACTTATAAGTGGACGTGGTCCTAGGTAGATCACTGAAAGGGGCTGCAGGCTGAGAACCACATACATGTGCACTAGGGTTGTGCTTGAGCTGTTTTCTTCTTACACAGGAAGCAGCATCAATGTATAAATATTTTACAAGTCTGAACTGTGCTTCCTTAGTGTAGTGCTACAGCATGCCAACTTCCTACTCTTAGACTTCACAATGCATGCTGAACAGAATTTTTACCTGTCCTATTTGTATTGTCAGTTCTAGCATACAGGTGGAGCTGTGGCTCTAGCTAGCTTCACATGTAAGTTAGAATTGGTACTGCATGCGGAATAAATCCTGACTTACTCTAAATGGATATAGACAAAGATCAGTACAACACTGGTACATTTTATCTTACACTTTCTATATATAAATCTAACCTTTGATATGTTTGTCATGGGTAACACTAAACTATTTATTTAATTAAATAGTGATGTTAACATCATCTGGGAATTTCCATCACCACAACTTGTATAATAAAAATGTATTTATTTATTTATTTATTGAATGTTTCTTGACTGGGAAAGTCCGACTGGGCACAGGCCCTTTTTCAGTGAGGCCCAGGGTGAAAGGCCCCAAACAGAACAAAAATTGTAACAAATAAATTATACATATATATTATGCATAAGCTCATACAGTAGTAGAACTTACAAGAATAAAAAGGTATAAATAGAAATATTCAAGAATACACAGAACAGTTGACTATACAAGAGAAGGAAGAAGGGAAGTAGTGAAAGACAGGTATGGTTAATTAGGAGAGAAGTAAACATAGGAGTAGGATGGTAGTAGAGAAGTTCAGAGAGAAAGAGAAAGTGAAGAAGGATGAGGCACAAAGGAAAAGACAGGGGATCTAGAGAGAGAATATATGAGGGGAAATTAGATGGGAAAGAGAGAATTCCATTAGGTTGAGTGAGAAAAAGATCAACAGTGAGGTGTAGAGAAGGAAAGCCTATAAAGATGGCAGTAAGGTGGGGGGGATCAGCCAGGCGTAAGGTAGGAGCAGAGCCAAGAACTAAATAGATGAGATCTGAGGAGAGATTTGAACTGTAGGTGATTTGGTGTGGTAAGTATGTTTTGGGGGACTGAGTTCCATGTTCTGGCAATGCGGTTGGAGTAAAGAGATTCACCAGAAACATTGCTTGCTTCGACTTGTAACAGGAATTTGTCAGAAAATCTAGTAGTCTTTTATTAGACTGGGGTTGAAGTAGGTTGCGGAGTGCAGGACACCTGTCTGGGATGTAAAGTAAGCAGTGGACCATAGTGAGTTGGGTGTATGTGAAGTAACTGGGAAGCTCATACCAGTTTAGTTTGCATAGGGCAGTATAATGATGGAATCTATGAGGAGAGTCGGTGGCAAATATGGCAGTTTTTTTGTAGCAGGCATCTAGTTGTGCCAGGTCTGTTTTGTACAGGTTAGTGAGAATGGCTGAGGCATAAAGAAGAGTAGAGATTATGTGGGTTCTGGTAATAGATTGCCTTGTGGAGTCTGTGAGGAAGGGTTTGACTCTGTAGAGAGAGTATAATTTAATGTGAACTTCTTTTTACAGTTAGGGTAATGTGTTTGTCAAATCTGAACTTGGCATTGACTGTAACACCAAGAAGCTTAGTGTGAGAAACAGGTTCAATTTTTGCATTATTAGAAGACTTTATCATAAAGGGAAACAGGAGGTCTTATGGTTTGTTGTGTGTGAAAATCATAAGTTTAGTTTTAGTGAGATTGAGGATTAACTCAGCATCAGAAAGGCAAGATTCTACCTCTGTAAAGGATGTTTGGGTTATTTCTTGGAGTTTAGAAAGAGAGGGGGCTGCGCATATGAGTGTTGAGTCATCAGTGTATTGTATGGTAGTGGCCTGGTGGGTGGCACTGTGAAGCTTATTGGTGAAGACTGAAAATAGGAGAGGACCTAGCATGAATCATTGTGGGGTGCCTAATGGGATGGAAAATAGAGAACATAGTTTGTGTTGCCATTTTACAGCCTGCTGATGGTTAGATAAGTAATTGTGGAACCATGTAAGAGCAGAGTGGCTTAATTTAAGGGATGAAAATTCATTGAGGAGTTTCTGATGGGAGATGATAGTGAAAATTAAATAGTCCACAGAAACACATCAAACACAAACTGATAAATGATGTGGTACCAAGAAGGAGGCAACAGTATTCCAAACTCAAAATTTATTAGAACAAGTTCAGCGCTTTTGTTCCATACATCACATAGAACTTCCTCAGAACTAAATCTGTTATTAATGACACTTCTTTTATGATTAAAATCACATGATACACTGCCAGACCCAACCTACCAATTAAAACTGATTACAAGGTAAAACCATTCACAAGGATAAAACTAGAAATAATAATGAACTCTGTAACATCATAATATTTCAACTTTAAAACAGAATTAATAGCCATTGAATCATTCAAATCTGGAAAACACATTGCATTAACTAAAATTTTCCATTTTAATTCACATTTATTAAGATGTTCTTCTATAACAAAACTCCTTTTAACATTTGTTAGTTGCTCCATAACCACAAAAGCAAAACTGTGGTCCTTATTTTCTTGTATTAATTAATTATGTTTTAAAGTTAAAATATTATGATGCTACACAGTTCATTGTTATTTCTACTGTTATCTATTTTATGTCAGGGAGCATAGTTTGTCTTGATTCTGATAGTTCTAGGAGGTGCTAAGCCAGTCATGATATCTAGAAATGTGTTACTGAAGTATGATAGGGCAATGTTCAGTGGGAGTGATAATAGTGGGGACCAGTCACATTGTTGTAGTGTAGTTAAGAATGTTTGGGGAGAAAAGTGTTTTTTGTTGTGTATCTGTCTGAATGTAGTGTTTTGGTGATGCAACCTGAGTAGTAGGTATGTGATGGTTTGTTGGTTAATATCCAGTCTAGTATTGAATTTCTATTAGTTGTTTTGTCCACTGTAGATGGTGATTATATAAGCTGTGAGAATCCATAAAGGTGCATTAAATTTGATGGGTTGTCAGCAGAACAAGTAAACCAGTCTGTACTAATGTCAGCCATAACTATAGTTTCTTGGGAGAATGTAAGGGATGTCCAGTGGAGGAAGTCGTCAATTATGTTGAGATTGTTTCCAGGTGGGATGTTGATAGCTATTATAGCTATAGATTTTTTGGAGTTTAATACAAGTTTGGTTTATAGCAGTTCAGTGTTATTGAATTTTGGAGGGTTAGGTTCAAGGATTTGGAGGTTGAGACTATTTTTATAGGTGATAGCTATGCCTCCACCCCTTTTGCTTAGTCTATCCATTCTGTGGATGTTCTAGCCTTGGGTTAGTAGTTCACTATCCCTTATGTTGGGCTTTAAAATAAAAGTCTTTATTAACTTGAAGTAAGATGAAAGCTCCTTGCAAAATTGTCCTTATACACAGCAGTTCGTCAGCTGGAAGTACAATCTGTGACCATCACTTTGCCAGCAGTATTTAGTTCATCACATAAATCAGTGTGAGGGACTTTTGTCAGTCCTTTCTCTGCAGCAATCCTTCACATACTGCATTGCAAATGGGCATTCTCCTGTGACATACCAGCTGCCTAGCTGTTACTTAATCTATGTAGTAGCATAGCCCTGTGCCTGATAGCATACTGTAGATGTTGAACAGCCAGTCAGTGTGACCCCTGTGGCTTGGTGTGTTCTGTCTTGCTTCCTTTAGAATCAGTATTCACTAGTGAATGGTATTGTGTGGATGGTGCCAGGTCTGCCCACCCGGTAATTCCTCAACACTGGGTTTGCCTTTATGCAGCTGCAACATGCAGTTTGCGTTACATGCTACTGAGTCAATTTAGGTTACAAAAAGTGCTTGTTATCATGGAAACCTAACAAAAAACAAAGTCAGGCATAATGAAGTAAATTCAAGTATCACAGCTGGCATGTTACAGAAACGTTGCCACAGTGTCCACTAAAATAACCTCTTCACACTAATAAAGGGCATTCATTCTCATACAAAAAACTAAGACAAATGACACCATCATTAACAACTACAACTGACTAGCTTGGAGTTTTGATAGTAAAAAACATTGTGTTAAAACATCAAATAACATAAATGTCATATTTAATTCAATACTATAATTGTTTATTCTTCAAAAAACAATTAATGGTATTTAATCCAAGAAAATAAAATGCATTAGAAGCGACTTGCCAATTAAATGTTTGTTTCTCAAGAAGATCACCTATTAATAGAAATGAAGGTTGGGAGGGTGGCCTAATGGTTAAGGTGTTTGCCTTACAAACATAAGGTGCAGGGTTTAAGTCTCACCAGGGATAATTGCCTAGGCTTAAAATGGCTTGCAAGGGCAGTCAGCTTAGTACTAACCTATGAGTCATCATCATTGTTATCAACCCCATTTTTCTACATGGTGTCGAGTGAATTGTTGACACCTCTCCAAATTCAGTGCCTCTCTCCTACCTTATTAGACGGTCATCCCTGACTTTTCACAGGTCTTCTCTCATGCAAGCCATCCCTCTCTTTGCTGGATGTCCTCATTTTCTCTTGCCTTCTTCCTACCTGTCTCAAATCCTCTTCAGTGCTTTCCTGCACAAGTGTACAAGACACTAACATCTGTTCTCTTTGACCTACTCTGCAAACAGCACTACTTTAACTTCTGATCTGATGTCACAATTTCTTCATGCATATCACAGTCTGCATTCTATCACCTATCTCAGACATTTCATCTCCATCACTTCTAGCTTCCTCAATGCCTTTGCCTTCACCACCCAGATTTCCATACCATACAGAAGTACTGATCACACCGTTCTGTACACTTTAATTTTCCAGCTTTTTTTTTTTTGGCATTCTTCTGTCACGTGCTACACTAACAGTGTACCAGCTGGCTGCATCTCCTCTGATTCTAGCTTTGATGTCCTCATTGAGAGTTCCCTTTTCTTCAGCCACCCCACCCAGATACTTGAAGCTGTTAATCTGTTTCACTATTTTCCTTTCTATCTCAGTTTTAGCTTCTTCTAACTTCCCCCATTTGCTGCCATGACAACTGTCTTGTCTGTACTCAGTGTTACCCCTTGTGCCTTCAGTTTTTCATTCCATTCCTTTATTTGCTGATGTTCCTGTTCAGAATCTGTTTGTAATGCCATATCATCTGCATACTATCGCATCTAACCTGTTTGTAATGTAGTCCATCATGAGTATGAACAGCAGTGAGCTCAGAGCTGAGTTCTGATGCCTACCCACTCCCACTGGGAACTTGTCTGTGAGTCAAAACACAGTTCCTACTTGTGTCAGTGGGTACTAGTACATAGCCTACACCAATTCTACCAGTGTTTCAGGGACTTTGAATCTTTGCAGGATTCCCCAAAGCAGCTTTCTAGTAACCTTGTCATAGACGTTACCCAATCTAGGAATGCCCATTTTGACTCTTGCCTCATATCTAGCGTCTTCTCCTTTGTCTATCTCACAGCAAACAATAGGTCATTTGTGCTGCATCCTGATCTGAATCTGAACTGCTCATCTCCATCTAACTTATTATTCTACATGTTTGTTTATCTTCACTCAACCCAGTATTTTCATGCAGTGTGACAGAACTTTGATACCTCTATATTGCCTTCAGTTTTGAATATCTCCTTAGTTCCTGTACATTGGGTATAGAAAGGTATGTGACTGTTAAAACACACTGAAGTTTTTCTTTTTTTCATAATAGATTACCATATGGTGTGAGTTATTTCTGTACCTTCAAAATAGTCTGTGTATGTGACTTGCTAATTACAAGCAAAATAGAAAGTGAACAATGAAAACTTTTCCGAAAAAAAAGGTGTTGAAGAGACATATTTACTAAGAGTTAAAGAGTTTAAATATGAATACCTGGATATATGTTGGGCAAAAAGAGTATCCATTCTTCTACTAATATGGTAAAAACTATTCCAGAGGTACCCCTACCTACATGTATAGAAGAGTTACAAGGATGGCTAGAATACCATGGAAAGCTTTTACCAAAGCAAAGCACATCAACATACATGTGCAGTCTGCGGACAGAACAGGTGCCCTGGCAGTTGGAATGTCAGGAACAGAATGCTTTTAACAGAAGGCAAGGACTGTTAATTTGTGACAAATTTTTGATTCATATGTTGCCACTTATGTCATCATGTAATGTTTCTGCACATTGTATGACTTCTGTGATTTAGCATATTATCTGTATTTTCGAGAAGCATCTGGTTAATTATGTATTTTAAACTCTTTCTCCTACAGAAATGAAATGTATTCAGTTTTAAGTTTTAAAATTCTGGAGTTAAGAAATTCTGTCTTAGTCTCTGTAACAGAAAATGTAACATGTTTAACTGATCATAACTGCTGCTAAAATTGTTTGGAGAGTTCATCTTAGTAGTTGTTCATACCCAAGGGTGAAATTTTATTTTACCTCTGCATGAGTAACGTACTCTGTACCAAATTTTGAAACTTCCTGGAAGTGCAGATAGATTGTTGAAATTCACATTACTAGAATCAGCTCTGGGAACACTGGGAACTGTAGACTGCATCAGTCTATATCATGTATCATACTGGGTCATTTTGAAGGAACTCCAAAAAAGGTGACTTATTGGCACAGGTAATGCAAAATGACAGTGAAAAATTCAAATTTTTAAAAACATTTCATCTTACCAAATGTTCAATGGACTGCTAAAGTCTTGTCTACTTAATCAAGCTAAATGCTCCAGCAATCAACCAGACCTTCTTCTTCTTCTTCTTTCAGCTGTCCCATTAAGGCTTGCCACAGCGGATCATCTGTTTCCATTTCTTCCTGTCCTCTACATCTTGCTCTGTCACACCAACCACCTACATGTCCTCTCTAAACACATCCATCAACCTTATCTTAGGCCTTCCTCTTTTTCTCTTACCCAGCAAGTCCATCCTTAGAATCCTTTTCCAATATACCCAGCATCCCTACCCAACACTTGTCCAAACCAATGTAATCTCACCTCTCTGGCTTCATCTCCAAACCTTCCAACCTGAGCTGATCCTCTAATATACTTATTCCTAATCCTGTCCATCCTTGTCACCCCCAGTGCAAATCTTAACATCTTTAATTCTGCCACCTCCATCTCTGACAACTGTCTTTTTGTCAATGCCACCATCTCCAACCCATATAAAACATAGCTGGTCTCACTACCCTCTTCTAGACCTTCCCTTTCACTCTTACAGGTACCCGTCTGTCACAAATCACTCCTGACACTCTTCTCCATCCACTCCACACTGCCTGTGCTCTCTTCTTCACCTCTCTTCCACACTCACCGTTACTCTGAACTGTTGATCCCAGGTATTTAAACTCATTCTCCTTCACCAACTAACTACTCCTTGTATCCTCACCATTCCTCTATCCCCCCTCTCATTCACACACATATATTCTGTCTTAGTCCTGCTGACCTGCCAAATGACACATGCAGACAGCAATACAGACAGCAATCAAATAGACCACATAATTATCAACTAATACGGCTCTTCTGTTCTAACTGCTCTGGTACATTCCTTTCTTTCAGTTCTCCCACTTTGGATGCCTATATACCAAATGTGTATTTTTTATATATATATATATATATATATATATATATATATATATATATATATATATATATATATATATATCTTCCTAAATGTAAAGCAATCTCTTGTACTCAATGTATATTGATATCATTGTAATTTTATCTCTGCACATTAACTGGTTTATGTACTTTTTTATTCTTAGCAATACGCATTATTTGTGTTTCATTCATTGTCACTTCATGTTTTTGATATTTTGTGTGTAAGCAGTCCTGTTATTGACCTTATGCTGAGACTGAATTTGGTTAGAATTGATCAGTGTTGTACCCTAGTTAACAAACTTAATGAATAAATAAGTAAATAAGCAAACATTCAATGATATTAAGTTAAGGCTTACCTCATCAGATAAAGGTCAGGATGAAATTATTTAACGAAGGAAGATGCAAGCAATCTATATAGAAAGGTTGCAGACTATGGCAGATTAATGTGATTGTTCCCTGGAGACTGAAAAAACAAACTTAGAGGAGCTGCATACTGGATATCATGAAAATATGATAATGAAAATCTTTGTTTTTAAGCCTGATACTGAACTTGAACACATGTAAAGAATGTATACTTTCTCAGCTGGAACAAAAATGTCATGCCAGATATTTTTGTTGATTAATCTCCTATGTACATAAATTGCTTTACTGATCTCTGCTAGGCTGTAAGTAGATACATATAAGATGTACAGTAAACCTTTTCCTTGTTGTACTAGACATGTATTAGTAAAAAGGTACTTTGCTGGTGCTTTTTTCCTCAGGCCTCCGCTGAAAATGAACACTGTTGTCCAGTCAGACCACCCCAGTAAACAAATGTTAAATAAATAAATAAATAATTGCATCCAGAAAAAAATACCTAAGCAGAAGCTGGGAAGGACTGTACATTTTTGCTGTAGGTCCATACGTAAAAAGTTTTTCTTGATGTTATTTATTTATTTATTTGACATCTGTTAACTGGGTTGGTCCAACTGGGCATGAGTCTGTTTTCAGTGGTGACCCGAGGAGATAAGCTCCAGTACATGACAGTTATTTTAAAAGAGACATAATAATATATACAAAGCTTGAAGTATTTTAAAAAATATACAAAGCTTGAAACATTTTAAAATATACATAGCTTGAAATATACATTGAAATATAAATTGAGACACGAGTTGATACATAGCTGGAAAGCAGACATAGAAACACAACATGAAGCCAAAGTTGATATATAGATTGAAACATAAACTGGAGCATGAACTAGAGCATAAGTTGAAACCTTGCATAGTTGACTGAAGCAGAGATACAGAATAGAGAGCTAGACTTGAAAAACGTATTATTGAGGGTATGGAAGTGGGGGTGGTTTATGTAGGATTTTGGCAGGATCAGATGCAGGAGTTTGAAAGGGTGTCTTTTAGTTCCTTTTTGAAGCTATGAGTGTGGGTAATACTTTTTACAGTGAAAAGAAATTTGTTCCAGGCTTGAGATACAGAGTATTTATAGAGAATTGTGCCAGTGGTTTTATTGGGCTTGTGTATATGCAGGAGATGTTTGTCAGAGATTTAGAGAGAATGTTTTGGAGTGTAGTATGACACTAGAGAAGAAGTGGAGGGCTAGGTGGTGGGTTTATTGAGAATGGAGTGCGTTATGGGAAGTTGTGATAGAAGGAGTTTATGGAGGAATTCTAGCCACTGTAGTGTCTTTAGAGAAAGGCAGTGGTAAGAGATGTAGCTTTCGTTCTCATAGTAAATTTGGCAATTTTGTTATAAATGTGTTCAAGCTTGCAGATTAAGGTGGATTATAAGTTTGTTAGGATCAGGGAGGCATACATTTGACTGGGAAGAAGATATGCCTGTGCTAGAGAAAGTTTGGAGTCTGTAGTGAGGACTTTTCTGTTCCTGTAAAGCAGACCCAATTTTTGGTGTATTTTTGATACATTGATGAACGTGGAGGTCAAATTTTAATTGATCATCTATTATAGTACCAATGAGCTTTGTATGGGATTCTACTTTAATGATTGTGTTATTATGTGATGAGATAGTCAATGCAGATTTGTGATTAGAAAGAGCTTTTGAAAGGAAAAGAAGGAGTTTAGTTTTATTGGGATTTAATATGAGTTGGTTTTCTGTAAGCCATCTTTCAACAGAAAGGAATGAGTTTTGGGTAAGTGTGTAAAGTTGAGAGAGATTACCAGAAGAGGAGATTAGTGTGGAGCCATCTGCCTGTTGAATAATAGAGGGGTAACAGCACACTGTATGAAGGTTGTTAGTAAATATGTTGAATAGTATTGTACCAAGAATGGAGCCCTTGGGGATGCCTGTTTTGATAGGTAGGAAAGGGGTGAAGGAGGTTTGCTACCAGACAGACTGTAGCCTGTTGGAGAGGTAGCTGGAGAACCATTCAAGAGTGGGAGTGGAGAGATTGAGGTCCGCTAATTTTGTTAGAAGTTTACAGCATGACTGTATCAAAGGCCTTTGAGCTGTCTAGGAAAAAACAAGATACAAGTTTGTTGTTGTCACTAACTTTAGCTACAGTATGTGTGAAGGATAAAATGGTGGTAGCAGTACTTTGGCTGGAACAAAAAACGTTTTGGGTTGATGTTGGGTTTTTTCGAATGAAAAAGTTAAGAAGCTGTGTGTATGCATTTTTCAAGGATTTTAAAGAGTGGGGACAGTATGGCTATGGGCCTGACGTTGGAAGGATCAGTGGAGTTTCCTCCTTTATGTCTTGTTATGGTATAGAATGTTTTCCAGACATCTGGGACTATAGATACTTGGATTGATATATTGATTAATATAGAAATATGGTAAGCTATTGAGTCAGAAGCAAACTTTAGGAAGCAGGAGATAAATTATCAGAAGAAGGAGAACATGGCTTTAGTTTGTGGAGGAGTGATATTATGCAGGCAGTGAGAACTGGCTTTAGTGAAAAGGGGGTTTTGTGAGTTGATGGAGGGGTGAGAAGAAGTGGGGTTGGGGTTGGGGTCTATATTGGTTAGATTGCAGATGGAATCAAACTAGCAGTTGAGCAGGGTGGCTGTTTCTTGTGGAGAATTGTTTGGGTAGGGGTTTGGTGTTGTGGGACTACTGGGGGTGAAGAATCTTATTGATAGTACTCTAGAATGTTTTGGGGATTAGTGTGGTGGTTAGTTTGGGCCTTGTGGTAAAAATATTTCTTGTGTATGTTAATATGTTTTTTGGTAAGGTTTCTGAGTTCTTTATAGTTTTGAAGGTGTGTAGGGGATTTGTTTTTTAGCCAGGATTTACATATGCTATCTCTTTCATCAGAAAGTGAGTATCCTGTGTAAGCCAGGGAGCAAAGTTTGATTTTTATCCTAATTTCCTTAGGGGTGCTAGGGAGTTAAGAATATCTAGAAACATGTGGTTGAATTTAAGTATAGCATCATTAACAGAAAGATGAAGAAAGCACTACCAATTGATGGATGAGAGTCTATTATTAAATATATTGCAGTGAAAACTTGAGAGTTTATGGCAGTCTTTTTATAAGCCAGACATGTACAGTTGGAGAAAATGTCTCTGGATGTGGGTGGGCTGGTGGTCACTTAAGATATCTGGCAAAGTACAGGGGTTGTGACAGAGGTTTGGATCTGATGTCAGGATCCAGTCAAGGATAGAGCCATCAGTGGAGTGTTTATTTATGTGTTGGGGTTGAAACTAGTTGAGAGAAGCCATGGAGATTAATGCTGAGGTTTGGTGAGTACACGGTTAGTGTTTTCCAGTCTATAGTTACATCACCAAGGATGATTGTTTCATAGGGTATGTTATGTGTGATCCATGAAAGGATGTTTTCAAGGATGGGGATGTGTTTACCTGGTAGAATATAAATGACAGCGATTGAAAATTTTTTAATGTATATTTAAATGACAATTTTGTATTAACAATTCTGCAGGTGAAAGTTTGGGAGTGGGGTAGATAAGGGAGAGAGGTTAAGTTGATCAGAGCAGAGTACAGCAATGCCTCCTCCTTTTCTGGCATTCTATCCAGATGGAAGATGTTATATCCTGGTATCAGGATTTCCTTATTTGAGATATGTTGTTTTAGCCAGTTTTTTGATACGGTTAAGATATCTGGAGTGTGGTGGGCTATACAAGATTGGAATTCTGTGGTTTTGTTAAGTATACTTTGTATGTTCATGGCAGGGATGTTTACATTTTTGGAGGTGGGAGGGGAGTTGGAGCTAGGGGGGGGCAGCTACGGGTGAGGTGTTGTTGCAGCTAAGTGGAGAGGAGTGGGGACCAGGATTGGGGTGAATATCTCTAGATTATAGAATAGTTCTGGCATGTAAGATAAGCTGAGTGGAGCATGTGTGAGACATGTGGCATTTTGGCTTGGGTTTTGGAGGGAGTGAGGTGTAAGGGAATATACTGATTTTGAGAAAGTATGTATAGGAAAAGTTGTACAATGAGGGTGTAATTGAGAATGAGTTTGCTGTTACATTACTAAATGATGTATGTGTGAGTTAGGTGATTGTTTTAAATATGACAGGTTAGTATAGTATGCAGCTAATGACAGAAGAAGAAGTAATGATGTAGTTAGAGGGTATGAGAAACCTGTTGAGGAAGGTTGTGGCTTTTACGAGTGGGAAATCTTTGTTGAGAGGGTTGGTAGTAGAAACGGCAAGAGGATGTGAAGAGGGAAATTATTTCGGGCAGAGAGGGAAAGTAGGAGATTTATTTAATTGTACTGAGTATAGAAAAAGTTAGTTGAAGTTAGGAGTAAAGAAGTCGTAGTGGGAGAGATTGGAGGGGTGTAGTAAAGTTGATGAGGAGAGTGGCCTTGGAAGGACTAAAGGCAGGGGGTGTGGTTAGGTAGCAGGGCAGGATTGTGGATTGGATGGTTAAGATGTTGAGGTGGGATTTGACAAGATGGATAGAGCATAAATATAGAGTATGTGGGGGGGTGGGATTTGGGGGTAGGGTAGAGGAGCTGAGTGAGCCCTAGTGTAACGAGGGTGAATGGAGTGGGTTGAGCCAGTCTAATGAGATCTTGTCAGCAAGAACAATCAGTGGTTCTTCAGAAACTATGAATTCCTAGGTAAGTCAATCTGATTTTGCTTTGCTTCTTTTTTATTGTTATTTTTTAATTACAAAACGCTTTATATATAATCAAGAAAAATCTTTTGGATGGAGGAGGAAGATATTGAGCCAGTAGGGGAAGAGGGGGACCCTGGAGAAAGTGTCCTCGTCAGTGTAATTCTGTCTGTCAAGTTATTACAACAGGAGACAGTTAATACAATAATTATTAGGTATAACTAAGTTAGCACTATAATTAATCTGCAGGGCTGAAATGCATAAATTTCAACTTAGTTTACAGTTTTTCTTAAAAATGCAAAGGTAGTTGGATGTTGGCTTACAAAAAATTAGTGTAATAGCTACACTGTCCTGCTACCCCATCTGCTGCAATAAATAAACTGTAACAAACTATTTCAAATATTTTTCATGGGGAGGCTGTACCACCTGTACACCAGACATGGGGGCTCTGTCCCTTACCCTCAGTCTCTGTATATACTCCGCCAAGACTATGCCAGCTCAAAGGAAAAGGAGATATATTTTCTCCATTTTTTCTGAGTCTGTGTATCCTCAGATGTTGCATATGTAGAGAATGGGGGTGTGAGTATAGAAGGCACTCAGTTGGGGAGGTGGAGATAATTTAACAAGTGATGATAATGTCATCTGCAGAAGACTGTACTAAATTCATTAGGATTTGACTCTTTCATAAATACTGTGTTCATGACAGTGGTAAAGACATGAGACAAACGCAAATGCTTAGAGATAGTTTGAATTGCTGAAATTACTTCACAAGTACTATTTAAAGTTATTTGCTTCATATGGAATAGCCTTCTGTCCAGTCTTATAATGAACTGTTACACAATCACTGAAGCTTCTCTTAGTAGTAGATGTTATCCAGTTCTTGTAGAAAGAGATGTCATTTTGTTAAACAAAATAATATCTTTCATTTGACCAGTGCACCAACCAAGCCTGCTACAAATGGTGCAGGAGACAGTCTGCTCAAATGTGTAGGTGTGGAATGAAAGTTATTGAATGGTGTACCAGAAATATGAAGACAAGACTGTGTTGTTTCTACCACATCACTGATCAGCATAGAACTGCAAAACTGAGTTTAAATACATAGATACATATGCACCAGACCTAACATAATCAAGCCATGCTGGAGTGTTGCAGTTATGAAGGAATACTTGCAGAAATTCCACCATGATAATTATGTCATGGACAGAAACTACAAAGAATCTGATTCTATATACCTATGCAATATGACTGGAGGAGATCATAAATGGATTCTAGAAAAACTAGTCCTGTATGTTGTAATGCTAAAAGAAAAGGCATTGATATTGCATATCAAAAATATAGTAATCAGCTGAGATAAAGAGGTGCAGGTGATCCATAAAATTTGGAGGTGGAAAATCCATTTTCAGAAAATGTGGAGAGTTTCTTTTGATGAATCAAAAATAGTTGCTGGACTTGAAATTCCACAAGGGTTATTACATTCAAAAAATAATAATATGAATCCCCATCCGAACATATGAACTTCAAGAGACTCTATTCAACTTACTAGATGATCGCTAATTTTCCAGTTATTCCTAAATGAGGAATGTATAGTGTTACATTTTAATAAAAGGGGTAATGTAACAAAAGGAGCATTTTGAATATTCAGTACATTATTCAGTTCTGGAGGTCATAGACGGACAACATCATCAGTTAACTATTGGAAGAAATACAGGTGAAAGCTGCAACAAATATCCATGGGATATACCACAAGGGACACATATGACTAGGGTTCAGTGAAGTTAAATCTCTTTTCACTTGAAGCTAAATATGAGGCGGGCATGATAACCATTATCATGGTGTACAAAATCATGACAGGGAGATGTGATGTGGTCATTGTGAAGAGGAAGGGGGCATATCGGTAGAAGACTGCAGGAATAACTTGTTCCCCGGTACTCTGAAAGTACTTGATCATAGCAAGAGTTGTATACTTGTTGCATGGACTATCAGAATGAGTGATAGAAAGACAATCCAAGAAGTCATTCAGCAGGACATGGGCAGAAGGGGAAAGGAAAACGGGTGAGTAGAATGTTAAATGCTCTTAAAGACTGACTTGACATATTTTTCTTCTGTCACCATGCAAATACAATGTAATTCTGATGTTGGCAGGTAGGAGTGTCCATAATAACAAACCTGAGCTTTTTTATGATGTCCTTGTCAATAAACCGTATCATCAACAGTACAAATGTCCTCTTTGTGCATTGTTTATCAGTATATCATACCTTATATAAAACAATGCAAGCAATAAAATTAATAAAAACCCAAAATAACTAAAGACTATGTAAGAGTTTATTTCTTTAGAAACTTTCAGATCACATTTAAAGCAGATTCAGATCATCTGTACAGCAAATAAAGAAATTACTAACATCTTTTAAAAGCATACAGTTAGGGAGCTGCCTAAAAGGTGTCTCTGTCTGTGTTTTTATAAGAGAGAAACAACAGCACTTACAGTTTGTATATGCATCCTTAAAGAGGTTAATCAGAAAAGTCTAATGATCTTTAGTAATGCATTTTGAGAAAAATATTTACCTTGACAAAAGTGGTTCATGTTGTACACATACACAGGAAAAGACCTGATTTCACATGTAATGCTTTTTTTTAAAAAAAAGCAGCTGGACATCACTCTCTGTAAACTGGATCCATGTCTCAGGACTGCTGTAGCAGCACTGATATAATAAAATTGCCACATAGCTATTACTGTTTGCAGCTTATAAATCACAGAGCTTGCAAATGGAAATCTGAAAATGCAGCATTTTTACTGAAGCAATTAACTGAAAAGCAGCTTTGGGAATTGTGTAGAAGTTCTTTATAAACCTGGGCGGGTTTATTCCTATTGCTTTGTAAACAGCCCTGTCTATTGATGCTCTCATTTATGTTATGAATATATGTCCTATAGAAATGAATTACTTCCTAGAATCTAGCCTTAATCTGAAATATAAACATTTGTTTACTTACATTGTTTACTTATATGAACTTATTGTTTTACATAAATGCTTATTAAAGTTTTTTTTCTTAAACAATTTCTAAAGTTACCTTTCCATTTACATATTATGTCTGATCACTAGCCATTTGAACTGTATAGCAATTCCTACAAGCTAAGAAGGAAAATCTTGTTCCATTGGCACCAGAGGGACACAGCAGGGAACTATTGAAGTTATAAGTGAGAAAATAAACTGCTCTAAAAATACTAATATTCAGACAATAAGATATGTGAGCCTTCCACTGTTGTTTGCACTTTAGTGTGCAAGACGTTAGGAATAACACCCTCCTGGGGTTGTAGAATCTAGCAGAAAGACATAACAGGATGCTAAAACATGCAGGTTCCAAATATAAAAGCGAAGAGAAGCAACAAAGTCACTGAATGTAACTCTTGTCAAATCAAGAACGAAATCACAAAACCGGAACGAGAGTTACCAACCACGATATTTGAAGAATCAGTGTCACAGAATCCAGTCCAGTCCAGTAGAAATATTCCAAAAATAGCTTTATTGGGATCCAGAAAAAATAAGCGCTTTCACGTAGAAACTATCCACGCTTCATCAGATTCCAAATATACAACATTTATCACTGTATAAAAACACACTGATGAAAGAATTACATCAATTATGTTTCCATTCCTAATGAATAAGCGTGTGAGTGCAGCACAAAAACCTATATCTGTCATACTACTCTATCCAGCTTTGATAATTCATTTTATAATTGTTACTGTACCCGCATTAAAAGGAATATTCCTTTGTGTGTATTTATATATATATATATATATATATATATATATATATATATATATATATATATGTATCTATTTCTATACCTATAGCTATATATTTGTGTGTATGAGTGTTTATCTTGTGTTTTATGCCCTTTCAATACTAGCTGCCATATTTTTCCTGAAACTGTAATAATAATTTTGATTTCATATCACAAAAAAAGAGCATAAATAATCAGTTACTAGAAACTGACAATCAGCCAGATTCAATAAACCCTACACAGTCTTTTTACACTGCAGCAACACTCACTCACACAATAGTGCACTGTTTTGCATTCAGTATGCAGCTCTACATGGTGTGTAGAGCCGTGCAAACAAGGTAAACACTGTGGCATGCTAATTACAGCATAAGCAGCTGAACTGTATGCTAATCAACCAATCTAAGATAGAGGAGCTATTCAGCAAGCTATAAAGCAACCATGTAGACTCAGTGCTGTATTTCCCTGGGAATTCCGAAACCTATTGAAATGCAGACACGGAAAGGAGTCACAGAAACAATGTTAGGGACTGATGTTGCTTTAATGCATGTGTATGTGCAACAGGCTGAAGTCAATGCTGCTGCTGATAGACCATGGTCAAGAAGAAGAGTTTTCACACCACATTTAACTTACCACAATCTGCATGAGGTGGAAATTGTAGAGCATTACAGGGTAGATAGAGTCACACTACAGAAACTCTGCAACCTATGTCATCCTCATCTCAGAGCCAGGGCAAACCAAAGGGAACCCATACCAGTGAAGACAAAGGTATGTGTAGCACTTAGACTTTTAGCTGCAGGAACATTTCAACAGGGGGCATGCTGGGGGTGTCACAGGCATCAGCATCCAGACCTTCCATCAGTTCCTGAATGTTATGCTCCAACATGGCGGTGATCACATTCATTTTCTGTGTACTCCAGAGGACAGGGACACAAATCTGCAGGATTTCTATCCTGTAGCACACTACCCTGAAATACTGGGTGCCATAGATTGTACACATATAGAAATCAAGGCACCACCCAGGGAACAGGGAAGGCTCTATAGAAATAGGAAGGGCTTCCACTATATTTACTGCCAAGTGATGTGTAATGCCAAGGGAATAATCTTGAACATGTGTGCTA